>NW_010252023.1:143870-195031 GCF_000690775.1 Eurypyga helias | reverse complement strand
CGGCACCTCCTCGGCGCCCCTGTGCAGCAGCGCTTCGGCTGGCGTCTCCCCCTTTTTCTTCTTTCACCCCTTTTTAAATGTTTGATTTCTTTTCCAGCGTGGAAGTGTCCGGTGTTTCCTCTCCGCGGACCCGGCCGCTCACCCTTACACGCTCGATCCACACAGGTGTGCACTTTCATCAGTTTTCAGCGGCGCCCCGTCACCGCTCTTTGTCGCCGGGTTAGGTTCAGCCGTCGCTCCTAAGCACCACGGTTCTTTTTGCCACTCAAAAGCGCTTCTGTCGTAATCCTCTGACAATACCCCTTGTTCCAGGAGCGAGATCTCGTCTGGTAAAGTTTTATACTTCCAATATTCATTTTGTGTGTGAGCAGAATGAGTAACTGCTTTTCCTTTCCCGTTTCTTTGTAGGGAGAAGCAGAAGTTTTAACCGCCTTCCCATGGCATCTGACTTTTTTGAGGAGGAGGTAAGGTTAATGTCATGTAAAATTACCCTCTTTATTTCTGATGTTTTACTAATCTTGCTTCTGTAGGCGTACGTTTTGGAAGCTGTGGTGAGTTCATGCACGCTTTCATGCGCTGCAGCATAATACCAGAGCTGATTAATGAACGGTCGCGCTAGAACTCGTGCCATCAGGACTCGGAGTCTCTATCAAACCGACGCTCTCGCTACATTATGCCACTGTTATATTCTTTGCAGTTTTAAAAGAACTGTAGATAATTCTTCAAGATATTGAAACATTTAGTTTATAGTTCTATTGCTGTGGTTGTCACCTTCACTTTAGATCAAATTTGAGACTCATTTCTTAAGGATGTCTTTATTTTCTGCTTTATTTGCACATTGATAGCTCCACTGAATGACTAGACACAGCAACTTTTTCCTCCGATAGAAGCATATTAAAATGTGAACGCCTAAGACTAATCTGCTTTGCAGGACTTTTCAGCCCTATGATTAAAGGGAAATAAGAATTTTGTGTCAAGATTCTTATTTATATAGTTTTACCTGTTAACAACTGTGGGGCCTGAGGATGTATTTGCTTCTCAGTTTTTACTGGAGGTACATTTGAAGACATGGATAAGATCTTGGTATCAGGTGTTTGCTTTGCAGCTGCCAGTGAAAATATGTAAGTGAAAGTTGATATTAAAATTCTGTACTTTATGTATTTTGTCATAATTTCTTGGAAGCTAAACTGTTAAAGCAACAGAGGAAACATTTACTGTTTCAGTTCTTACTTAACGGTGAGTAGGGTTTTCAGGCTGTCTGCGTGCTCTTCACTTTATTTAAATTAAGGCTTGTGAATTTAAATTTGGCTTGTATAAATAAATAATTACCGTCACTATTTTTATAGCCTTCAGTCTGATGGGCTGCTCCTGCAAAGCAGGTCTTGGCTTATTTGAGTAGTCGGACTCCAGGAGGGTTTTTGACATGAGGGGAACTTGGGTTTGAGGTGACCCAAAACGTAGCAATATCTGAACTTGCATATTTTTTTTTCTACACTGGCTTCATTTGCATAATTTCATTTAGGGTGTGGAAACATATGTGGTACAGCATAAAATAGCTTAATTAATTAGTGCATGAACATATATAGGGATCAGCTGTGAATATTTCCTTTAGGGGAAGGCAGGAAAAAAGGGGCAGAATCTTGAAAATAACAACACACTATTTTAAAAGTACAGCCACTGGTAGTCTCTAAGTGATTTGGTTGCAGGTGGCTTGTAGTGGATGTAGTTAAACTTGGGTATCTTGGATATGATACACCATAATTTAATTACTTTAATAGCTACTTTCTGTTGAAACTTTAAAATCTAACGATCCTGCTTTTATTGCAGTCTTTAAAGATCTAATCGTTCTTGTGTGTGTCTGAGATGTAAAACTTAGTGCAAGGAGAGGCAACAGATTGGTTCCGTCATACAATTTTGTTGGGTTTTTTTGAGAGTACTTAAAAGATTATGATGGATAATGCTGTCTTGCCAAAGAATGCCGACACAGGTGTTCATCATTATCTTAATTAAGATCCTGAGAAAATGTCATCTTTCGGCATGAATTATGAAGGGAGATGCATTAGGCGATCATTTCAACTTTTTTTTCCTTTTTACAGGGGTAGATGAGAAGGAGGCTGTTTGCTCTAAACCTCTGTGATATTTCTTTATCAGAATACCTGACCTTAGATACTTACTGAATAATGTTTCTCCACTGCGGTTTATGAATATATTACCAAGAGATCTGTATGTGGTGTTAAAGGGAATCCCCTTAAAAAACCAAACAAACAAAACCCCCACCGACAGACTAACCCAAACAAAAATAGTAATTGAAAAGAAAGTAATCCTCCTCCTAGATACTCTGTTCTGTTTAAAGCTGTCCCTATAAACAGTATACTAAGACTCGGATGGTAGTGGAAAGTGCTGCTGGAAACATGCTAAGAGATGTTTTATACAGTGTATTTAAAATTCATGCTAATAACAGAACAAAATAAATCTGTGTGAATATTTTATCTTTTTAATTAAGCCTGAAGAGAAAAAAATTTCCTTTTCTCACCTTTGCAGTACGGCGGAAGTAAAGCTGAGTGGCGTGCAAAGAGAAGAGAGAGGCTTGTATTATTCTGTGTTAAATCAATATATTATTAGCTCAGCAAGAACTAAACCAATGAATCTAAAATATTGGCTGAAGCATCAGCAGTCAAACTTCGGGGCGCTTTCCGGCGGATACTCGTGTGTGTATTGCTGCTGGCTGCCCTAAGATGAAGTGCCGGGAGTTAGGGGTCAGCACTGGCAGTGAAAGTCCCGGTGTTTGGTGGCCCTTAGCCTAAGCCAGTGATTTCAGGAAGAGTTCTGCAAGAGACCCTTCGCTTCTCTCGTTTCTTCTGCCTGCGTTTACTTTGCCCAAGACTCTGCTTGTTAGCGCTGCCCGTGTTTGCAGTCTGAGACCGAGGTGTAAACTCCCGAGCACCTAGAGTAACTTTCCTGTCTCTAGCAACTGGGGATTACGTAGCTTAGGCTTGTCTTGTTTTTCTTGACTTTGTATGTAAAATCACTTTTTGTCTGCTAAAAGAAACCTGATTATCGGTCTCAGTCCTTTTTTAAACTGCGTCAGCAAACCTGTTCAGTGTGTGGAATAAAACCATACTCAGAAGTGCAGCTGGCAAGCCTTTTGAGCACGTAGTTGTTGTATTGAACGTGTAACTCTAAAGATCTTGACAGTATCATGGGAGAACCTGGAACTATTTCAGTTTCCTTGAAGTTTCCTGTAATTAGTTTAAAGAGCACAATTTGCTTGAATTTGTTGTCATAATACGGACTAAGTTAAGAATGTCTTTAGGGTTTATTTTGCTTCCATTTCCATGGGCATGTGCAAAAAAATAGAATCTCGTAATGGTTGACTTTAGTGGAAAAAATGAAAAAATGCTCTCTTTCATGTCTCAACAAGTTTTTCACTTGAAGCAAGCCACATCTACTGTTAGTTGTCTCCCTGTTGTGAAAGAGGAGCACATCAGTGGGAAGGGTGGCTGTGGTTCCCCGTGCTGTTTAATGGGACATGCATGTGCCTGTAGCGTTCCATACGGTGGCAAATTCCCTTTCGACCGCAGGTGCTGCAGCGTAGTGGGAGCTCTGGTAGCTGGAATCTGGCTTTCACTGTGGGTGTTAGAGGTGGGTGACTTCTGACAGCAGTGTCACGTTCAAAAGGGTTTGTATTTTATCTGCCTTACATATGTTTGCAGTCTTTATGACTGATACTTGCAGTTTTGGTGTTACCTCTCGGAGGAGAAGCGTAAAGCCTGGTGGCCTTTCTAGCCTTACACCCAAAGAATTCTTTTAAACAGTTCATAATTTCTGATTTTTGTTAATATTAGAGCTTTTTAGTTTCTGTTCCTTAATGTGGATAATACAGATGTGAAAGATTCTTGAATCTGCTTTCTGCAGATTAAAGTGAATATATTTGTAGAGCCAGAATATTTAAACTTTTTAAAAATATAAATCATCGAGGGGGAAAAAAAAAGACAAGCACGTCAGGCCTTTCAAGGGGAATGCGGATCATTGTAGCACAGGCTTTACTATACTGACAAACTTGTGACTGATCACTCTCCTACTCTTCCTGAAGGAGGTGCATCTTCCTAAGCTCTTGTTTTCCCCATCAGGGTGAAAACTAGCTTTTTCTTTTCATAAGCCCATCTTTTCCACAGTATTTCTCGGCATTTCTACCTCAGATCAAGGACCCAGTGTTACTTCTGCTGGCATCTACAGAACTTTTCATGCCCTTCAGATTTAATTTTGTGTAGAATAATGCATGGTGTAATATGTAGGTCCTCTGTTTTCAATTAAGCTGTATTAGGTAACTATGCTCTCCTTTCATATCCCATAGCAAAGTATCAATATCCAGATGGCAGTGTGCTGGGGTAAAATAGCTACAGGCTTGGCTGCTACTGTAAAGCCAAGAACTAACATTTTAGCCTGCGTGATAAATAAAAGCGAGGTTGCGACTCTTGGCGTATTGGAGTTGCACTAAATAATCCTACAGTGCTGTTTATTACTGGTTTCATTGGATAATATGCAGCTATAAAACCTGCTTGAAGTTTTTATTAAGAATACTCTGTCGTTATAAAAGGGTGCCTACAACTTCTTTACGATATTGACGGTGCAAGAATTACTTTGTGCTGACTTCCTGGCTGTTGTCTAGGGAGGACCTTACCCTCTCCCAGCTCTCCTAGGTGTTGGGTTGCATGGATGGCTCTTGGGAAGAGGAAAGCTCTCTAGAGCCTAGGTCTCAAAAGTTATTTTTAAGGTATTTGTTGCTCTTCGCTTTTCTTAAGTTTATTTCAATATTTGATTCCTTGCTTCAGTGAAAATTTGGGTGATGATCTGTGTGGTATAAACTGTGCTACTGTGTCCTGATGTAAAACCTGAACTGTGGTCAGCTGGGTAGTTGTCTGAGGGGAGGCTCTGGAATGGCTAAGAGACTTCTATACTGGCTGAGGTGATGGGAAGACTTGGTAGTAGGGAAGGGACTAGGAGTCTTGAATCCTGGGCTTGTTTGCTCATTGAGGTTCTGGCCTATCATATGGCCTCGATTTGTTCACCCGACCTCCGTGCCTCTGTTTACCAAACTGGAATCCTTTTATTTTCTCAGAAATGTGTTATTTTAAATTGGTGTCTGTACTCATGTAATTTATTATACAGTGGTTCTTCTGAGCAAAAGCAACTTACTAATGCTATTGCTGATCCATTAGCTAAATGCCATTATGTTTCCATATTCCACAGATCCCTGATTTCCATAGGCACCTGTTCATGGTGTGCCTCTTGGAAAGAGCAGAATTGAACACCATCCAGTGGGATGTGGTAATAATGTAGTGTCTGGAGGATTTAACAGGCGTGCTAGATCAGTGGGTGAAGAAACCCTTGCATTGCTCAGTCTGTAATACTTGTTTGTAAGAGAAACCTGCTGTCTCGATTAGTGACAAATACTGTCTCTTCCTTCCATTTCCCTGTTCTCCATACGCCCATTTTTGCCTTTATAGAATGCAGCCAAGAGAAGAGGCGGCGAGGTCCATGATGGGGAAAATGAATCCAGCAGCCCCTCCCATCCTGTACCCACCTGAGTACTGGAAGAGTCCCCACGCAAAGCCAGAATGTGCCTGGGCTTGCAGCTCTCCTTAACCATGTTAAGTCCTATTCAGAGTTAATGTAAGTGATTTGTTTTGTGTATGTTATGATTCATTAAGTAAGGCATTACAGCAGTGGCGCTTTGTGGTGCTGGGTTCTCTCTCTAACAGAATGCAGAATTAGTGTTTCCAGATACATCAGCTTTAGTCCTGTTTCTGTTAAGAAAATCATGAGGTGCAGATGACACGCACTGTAATGTGTATGCTCTTTTTCTTCCTTTTTTGTTCTCTCCAGATGAGCTCAGTGAGACTGCTCTAAGCAATGCTGAAGAAGGCAAGAACAGAGTTGGAAGACAGGATCTATTTCAAAGTAGGATTCTTTTAGAAACGTCCAAACATGAAGACTTTGTAAACCTCATTAGGTAGAGTATTGGTAATAGTCTAATATCAGTAATACTGCATGATGTAACTGTGCACTGCTTTACTGTTCAGTGATCATGTGGGGCTGCCTTAAATAAATGAGCATACACTAGTGGCTTAAATGAACATTATGAGTGAGAGCAATAAATCAAGGAGGTGAGTACTAGAGGAAATACTACTAGCTTTCTTAGCCAATGTCTTCTCTTTTTTCAGCTCTTTTCATAACTTGTTGTTCTTTTATTTCTTGAGAAAGACAAAATGAAGAAAAATACCTTTCCGTTCAATAAATTGAAGCTAGTTCAGCTTCTTAACCAGAAAGACTTCACAGTCCTCTTAGCTGCTACGGCATCTTAATGCTTTGTCCAGCAGAGAATAGCACTCGTAGTGCTGACCCATGAACTCTCCATAAACATCTGTAGTGCCGCAGCATGTGCTGCTCTTTATTCTTAGGGCTTCCCTCGTCAGGGAGCTGTTGTGAAATGTCTGCTGTGGCGCAGCCCTCTGTGACCTCTGGCATCCAAGGATGGAATTTGCGAGTCTTTTTCTGTCTGGAACTTGTGGGAGCTCCCTCCTGAGCCCAATAGTTCTCAAATATTGCAAGAAAAGATCTGACAGTGTTGTCTGGGAGATGTGACTGACTTTATTATTATTAACATTTATTAAATGCCTTACAATGGAGGGGAAGAGTCATTGCCTTCATTTTTACAAATAGAAGAACTGGCATGTAGGAAGAATGGATCTCTTCTATCTTCTGTGATTCTTGACCCACCTAATTAGGTGATTGTCACAAGAAATAACAACCTGGCTCAGGGGAACGGCACTGGGGAAATATGCTGACGTGTTCAGTATGGCACACTGCTTCTCCCTCCCAGAAAGGCTTAAGGTAGTGAGCAGGGTCTTCCCTCTGTGAGTGTCGGTTGGCCAGTGGGGGGATTTAAATGGGCTGATGAGCCTGAGGCTGTGTCTCTGCCAGATAGCTTCATTCTAGATCTCATCCAGGAAAAAAGTGAGGTACTGCAACTCATTTCTAGGAGCTACTCTTGTTTTTAGCGAATACTCACCCTCTTGACTCCTCCCGCTTCCTTTCACAGTAGTGTGGCCTTTCCCCAGGATAAGCTGATTCACTTCACGGCTGGTAGTTGGAGTTTTCCTGCACTTAGTTAGCCTCTAAGGCAGCAACTGTTTATTCTGGGCTAAGACTTGAGTTTCTTTCTTTTAATAGTTTATTTTGCTAAGACAGAGAATCTGTCCAGCTGCTACAAACAATAGTGGTTTTGATGTGTATCAATAAGGAGCTAGAGATGTGTGTTTTCCATGTAGAAGATAAAGAGACTTTAAGCCTGCTTTAAAGGAAGGCAAACCTTGGAGAGGTTTACTTAGATGTACAGTATGCCCTATTCTTTCATTTTTAAAAACAGTATTAAGGGATTTTCTTTTTGCAAGAAAAAAGAAAATAATTTCATCTTTTTGATTGCACTTTTTTCCTTAGTCTCGCAGTTGTGAGATAAATATTCAGGAATACGAATTGGTAAGGTTAATGTGATTAAAATGAATATGTGATAACGGGCTCTGCACGTTAAAGATTAAGAGCTCAAATTATAGACTCCAGAGTGAAGCACTCCATGAGCATTTGGGAGTTTTGTTTGTGCAAGGAATGCAGGCTTAGGCCCACGGTTGCAGTTGCACAACAATTTCATCCTGTTTGCTGCTTTTTTGTCTTGACTGGCCTGCACAGAAGTCTCTCAAATGCTCTGTCAGGGTGAAAATGTAGTCTGGGGTGAGGTGGGGGACAAGTGAGGAAATAATTTCAGTCCAAGCATCAGTGTTACTCTATAAAAATAGATTAGTTTTACACAAATGATTCACATGTACAAAGATCAGTTTATAGCATTTTGACTGCACAGTAGTTAATTCTTTATGTATAAATTGATCCTTTATACAAATGTAATTCCATATACAACAGTTAATCTCTTTGAGTGCAAGTTGAAAATATATTATCAATTAATTTATGTAGGTTATGACTTCTTCCCCTGTACTCTGCAGTGGCTACCTACGCTAAAGTTGAGTCAGTGTGTGCTTAATGAAAATTAGATGTGAAATGTAATATGTAGAGGACAAAGAAGCATTGAAATCCTTACTGCTTTTAAAAAGACAAAGGTACCTCAGAAAATTCTCCTCTCTTAATCTTTTGAGAATTTGATGTGTAATTCTGTTATGAGCAGTTTGGAGTGAATGAAATTGAAATATTTTCAGAAATGGTACCAGATATTATTGCTCACCTTTTGTGAAGCCTAGCTTTGTTTTAACACTTTTGCATTTTGAGAGGCTAATTTATGGAGAATCTTCCATTGAGAAAGAAAAGCATCTTGGACTTCTGTGGAGAGACAAGGCTAGCTGTTATATCTGTGAAAATTGCTAATGTTGCAGCCATTTAAATAAAGTGTTTGTTTACATAACAGCAATGGCATTTCTCCTCCTCTTCCTTGTGGTTTTGTCCAACTAGATGTTATGAGTGGCAGTTGCAGTGACTGCTAAGTGTTTAAATGATGACACCATTATGTGAAGTGATTTTGAAATGAGAGATTCCAGCCAAGAATTACATCTGCTCTCATCTCCTTCAAATCATACTCTCTGGCTGTGCAGATTATGATTGATTTGTTTGTGACAGATTGCAGGAAACAGTCATTGATTTTTCAATATTTTACCTTAAAATTATTTACAGTTGTAACCAAGGGGAGGTATTTCCATGGGCTGTCAGCCCCTGAAAGACTGGGATAATATTCCCTGCTCCCTGACAAGACAAATTACCCGTAATGAGTGCAGTAGCTGAAGGGTATACTTTTATTTTAAAATATGTCAATAACCCCAGTGACTAAACGAATATTGATTCAGCATAATGAAGCCTGAGTAATGTGAAAATGAGCTCTTCAAGGAGCATGGTAAAGACTTTCTTTTTAGCTTGTAGCAAGAAGCTTTTCATTCTTTACTGCTAGGTAGTTGAAATGTGCAGTCTTAAACAAGTCATCCTGAAACAGTAGTAATATGCAGAATAATGTAACAAAATAACTTGGCTTTTTTTCCCCCGGAGTTCTTTTTCTTCAGTGCATTTCAGCAGACCAGATGTTTGAAGAGAAAAACACAAGTTTTCCAGGGCAGAGACAGAATTACTATTGCTGTTAATATCTTTTGCAATAATATTCTTCAGCCAGCCTAATGGTGTTTTTAAACTGGATTCTGCATATATGGGCATGGAAATGGATCTAAATAAACTGTAGTTTTAATTTTTTATTATTGACTTCTTGGACATACTGATGTGTATTGTATGCGATCGGTCTAATATTCTTGTCCTTTAACAATTTAGAATAGGTGGTTTATGACAACCTAGATATACCATGTTATAAAACTTAGTTACTGTAGTGCACGTTTTTCTTTCTGGTGCCTTGTAACACGGCATGTTTCTTACCAAATGAGAATTTTCAAGTAGTAATTCATTTAAATTACAGTAATTTATGCAGTGCCATAGGTGTGGTGTGGAAAAGCATCTAATAGATTAATACAAATGTACTTCAATTGTTCAGGGTAAGGATTAGATTAAAGACCATGTTGAGGTACAATTTTTTTAACATTAAAAATATTGAATGCTAAAAATTATCATCTGAAAGGATCAATTTGTCGTTTGTATTTGAGAGCATTGTGCAACATCGGGAAGGCTCTGCAAAAGCACTGGGTATAAATAGCTGTGTAATCCAGACATATGCAAAAAGATATTTTCTTGGGGTGTTTGTGTGTAATGTGTCAATTATGAAATAATGTCATAGCCAGAAGCATTTAGCAAGCATGTTTGGGTACGAAGACGACTTTATTTTCTGAGGGCTGACTTCAATTGCATCTGAGTACCTTGTGAAAAATCTTCAGAAGGATGTTTTCCTATCAGCACACAGGTGATTTTTCCAAATGTCATTCCTTTAGCAAGCTAGAAAGTATTTGGGGAGGCACTTGAGAACCTGTGGCATTGAGTTAAATGGCAAGCCTGGAATGTGAGATATGTTCCTGTTTTTATTTTGCTAATTTTCAGAAAAATGTGATGTACATTTGAGAGACTTGCAGCTGTAAATAACTGCAGTTTGAGATGGCTTCTACGTACCACCTGGGATTCGCAGAATATTGGAGACCTGTTAATGGTGGGGGAGTAATAACCTCAAATATATAGCAGTGACACCTGGAGAATTTGGGACTCTTGCAAATTCAGGTTCAAGGGGTAACATTTAACTGCTCACTGGTATTTTACACATCCCAAATTCTCTGCCTGTTCTCTTTGTTTCTGTACCTTTTGTTTCTTCGGCCAACAGCAGGAGATGGGAAGGGAAGGTCCTCTTTCGGTAGCTTTCCCAAGGTAGCGAGGGAGAGGGAGACTGTTCAAGGCAGAGTGCCAATTCTGATGCAGACTGGAGGGCAAATAGATGTTTGTTTTAGCTGCATTTCCTTTTCCTGGATAACTGCATGAGCTCAGTGATACCAAACTGAACAAAAGCAGATACTGCTGGAGGTACTGCTGACACCTAAACCAAAGTGGGCTCTGCTTGCAAGCCATTGGCTTGTTTCATTTGTAAGACAAGTAACACTTCTTGCCTTGCTGCCTTTCCCAAAAGCAAACTTCCTCATTAAATACACACCCACGTGGCATTCTGGTTCAGGCCTGAACTATGTGCTTGGCGCTAATGGCAAACGTTGCATTGTCGGCTGCAGGAAGCTGACAGATGGCTTGCAAGGTCCGTGAATGATACCAGAGATTTCTGGTGATGGTACCTTGGAAGCTCTTACGTTTATACACACATCTCCTTTCAGTGGTAGAACTGCTACAATTGCTAGTCCACTTTCAGGTGATGGTGGATGAGGGAAAGAACCCAAATCCCCGAACAAACCACCACCCCAAATCCTTAATCAGTTAAAAGTTCTTGCGGCATTTGGGATCTCCTAGGAGCAGAACATAAACCCAATTGCTGTTCAGTTAGGTAAAAGGAGAAGCAGAACACACTGAAGTGAATATCATGAGTAAGAACGGAGTAGTCTCCTTTGTGGCAGAGAAGCTGCTGTTGGTAAATTGTGAAGGGCTGAATGTAGTTTTGTGTTAATACTTAGGGGTCATATATCCCTAGACACTTGGGGACTTGCAAATGTTGATCTGTTTCAGTTCACTTCAGGCCTGACACAAAGACAATATCTCAGTATGTTCGTGTAGCCGGAAGGTGGTGCAATGTTAGTGGTGTGGGTGTTTTTGTCTCACAGTTCAGATCTCTGTACCTATTTGGTTGTCAGATTCCACTGTGAGTAAGGTGGCAACCAAAACCAATGGTTGATTTCCCCCTTCCCCCATTTATTCCCCTCTGTGTTCTCTGTTCTACAGATAAATGATGAACTTGTTTTAGTTGAGAGGTCGTCTAAGTGTAGGTGATGGAAATCATGCTTACAGGCTAAGCCTTTCCCTCCGCCCTCAGTTTCTTTGTTTGAAATCCAAGAACTAATGTGTGATGGAACCTGAATCAGAGCAGTCCGTAAGCAGGCAGACAGCACTATGTAGAATTTGCTAATCTAAATGGCATGGTGAGTTGAAACCAGTTCTTTGTTCCCTGAACTACAGCTGTGGAAGTTGTTATTTCTTTCTGATTTAATTTATGAACAAATAATTGCTTTTTTAATTAAAAAAAAACCAAACCAAAAAAACCCCAGAAAACCCAAAACATTTCATATATGCAGAATATTCACATCTTGGAATGACCATATTATGTACTAAAAGCTTTCACTAACTTGAGTGATGATAGTATTGCGGTATTGGTATGGCGGCACATGCTTTTATGGTCAATGGTTAGAGGGAGAGAACCCTAAAAAACATGGGGAAGGATCCAAGATGCATTGAGAATCTTGCCTACCTGCAGTGGTTAAAAAGGCATGGCTGACTTAATGCATGAGTGTTGAAATCTGTGCCTAGAATTATGGAAACCAGTTGAGAAACATCAGCTGGGTTGGTTGTTGGTTATTTTCCTTTGTAAATGCAGAGAAAAGATGTATTATGATTTGCTGTGGCCTTTAAGGAGGGTCCGCAGGGTCCTATTTTTGTTTTGTTAACTTATCTTTTAATATGAAGTGTCATTCCCAAAATGGAGTGATGTCCTTGGGCTGGTGGCAACAGCTGGAGTTGCAGAATTCATAAATAATTCAGAGCGGGACAAAGGGTAGGGGATTTTTTTTTTTTTTGTGTCATTTGAATCTTTATTATGTGCACATATTTCATTTTAGATATGGCATCATTTGAATTCATTCGTTATGATGATTGCACGGCCCTGTCATATTTATTTTGATGTCCCTTCGCAGGACCATATGCTCTGTCCTCGGCACAGAAAAGGGTGCAAGTGCTACGTTTCTGTGGGGATGCAGACCCTCACTTCCCGTTGTCAGGGCGGTAGTGGTACAGCTGCAGTGCAGCACGAGGAAGTGTAGTTGTTAGGTCCGTGCAGTGACTGAATGGCAGCGTGGTCTAGGGAGAGGTGGGAGAAGGGGCAAAACCCGTTTGCATCAAGGTGCTGTATGGCATTACAACCTCAGCTGTCACTGAGGGCCAGTTGGTGTGAGGGATCTGGCATGTGGACTTGGAAAAGATTAAAGCCAGCTAGAAACCTGCCAAGGTGGAGGTGTGCCATGGTAGCTTTAATGTGGGAATACAGTTAATTACTTGGTGTTGGAAGTGGGGTTGACATGCACACAGCCTTCCGGGGATGCCTGGGAGTTAGTCTGGTTGTGTAAGGCTCAGGTTTCCTTCTTTGACCAATCTCTGCTCTCCTTTCCTCTTAAAGAATCTGCTGGCAGACTCAAACAAATTCTTGCATAATGTTTTTTTGGAAAACGTGCAGTTGTAGTTTTCCTCTTTGCTAACACTGTTGTAACTGTTGCATCTCATTTTTCGCTTACTTCGGGGGTACGTTCCCGTGGACAAGTGGGGTATTTTGCAGGAGATAGAGAAATCTACCAGTTTCAAGTTCAACCGTGTCCCATAATGAATGAGCTGCAGGATAACGAGTGATGTCTGATTCCCACTGGCTAATGCCCCGGCAGTATCAGCAGGTCATGGCTGGTGGAGAACAGGACCCTGTTAACGTTACCTTTGCACACACTGCTAACGTGGTAGGAGGCAACCACTACGATATTCTGGTGGTGTAAGGAGTAATTGCAGCAGTGAGTGGTGATGGGTATGAAGTACATGGTCCATTGTGCTCATGCCAGTGGCAGAAGGAAGCCAATTAAGTGGAGGTTAGTGAAATACAGTAATCGGGAGCTGTGAATGCAAGTGATAACCGTATGCAAAATTGTTTTTCTCTAGATCCTGCCATCCGTGACTGAGCCTTCCTGAAATCTTACAGTTACTGCCAAGATGAGAAGGATAACAAGAAGGAGGAGTGCTTAAGTGGTTTTAATGATAGTTAATTTCATCTATTTATCAAATGACAGGTTGTTTTTTCCCCAAAACTCGGTTGTTATGACAAGATGCTTTTGGAAGTCATCTTTGTAAAATAAAACTGACACTTTTTAGTCTACAAAGAGCTATTGTATCTTTCTATACAATGTTGTCATTATGGAAAACCGCTGGAAAGTCTTCATTTTTGAAGTAATTTAACATGCATACTTCTTTCATTTATTTGAATGTCTGTTGAATGCTGTATGAAAACTTTCTTGCCAGTTATTTTATTCAGTGGGATAGTTATTCTTACAATGCTCAATTTATTATTGTCTAAATTACTGTTGCCTTAGCTTCCCGCAAATATGTTTCTTTTTAGTAATTCTTAAACAAATAAGGAATGAATGAGGTTTTGTCCCCTTCGTGTTTTGATCGGCATATTTTTCCTTTCAGTGAAAGCATCTTCAGTTTTCAGACTGACACTATTACAAAGAAAGGTGCTTTGCTTTTTTTTTGTCTTTTTTTTTTTTTCCCCCCCAATAGAAAACGTCTTTTGTGCGATGATTTCTTTTGTATTTTTTAAATATGTACGCTGCCAAGATGCAATTACTGGAAGGAGAGTCAGAAGCTGTTGGGAATGTCATGTTATGCCAAATTAAGAATTATTAGCTCTTACTTTCCGTGCAATCTCTTCGACTAGAACTCGACCTATTGTGCCTGGCTTATACTTTGGCTCTAGTGGAACTAATGTGTCCTTGGAGTAGCACTTTAGAGTAACTTCAGATTCATGGGGGTTTTTTTACAAGTCTGCTTTAAACTGCTGGGATTAACTTCAGAGGAGGCAAGAGATACAGCCGCCTCTGTCAGCAGCTGTGCTGGTTCAAGGAGGAGGCTTCATGCACGCTTGCCTGTTCACTCTCTTCCCGGAGTTTGTTGCCTCAGCTAAGGAAGCAGACTGAACTGTTTCCCTGAGCGCACCCAGGCTGATTTCAGCCCAAGTGAATCATGTTATCAAATATTGGTTAACTGGCACCCTGGGTCACGTTGAATGAACGGGCAGGCAGTGCACAGACCGGCTGCACAGATGGCATGTCTGGGAGGGTGGTGTGTCGACAAGAGGGATGTCGAGGACGTGTTACACGTGACAGAACTGCACAGCTTTCTAATATTCACGTTTTAGGTGTGTACTGGGCAATATAAAATAAAACTGAGCTCTTTGACTCTCTCCTTGTACAAGCAGAGAGAGATGATGTGAGTGTGTGTAGGTGACAGGACACTTATTTCAGGAAAATGTGTCTGGTCAAGGTACTTGGATGGTACGAATGTTTCCATGTTCTAGAGAACACACTGCTGTGCTTTACTCATCAAAGAGGCTGCCTCAGCCAACACCTGCCTCAGGAGAACTGTTTTTGACCCATGCTGCCCTGAGCTGTCGTTAGAGAAGGGGGGAGAACACCCCGCGCAGCCGAGGCCGCCCCATCCACTGCTGCTTCTCTGTCCAATGTCGCATCAGTAGCTGCTGGAGTCCGGCGAGGCATGCAAGCTCTCCATGTTCCCTGTGCCAAAACTGGAACAGTACAGGTGCTCTCGAGTACTGGAAGGCATGCTGCGTAAGAACAGAGCGCTAAACAGCTCCTTCAACACTGGCCCTTCGTGTGAGAAGGTCGTGCAGTGTAGGTGCCGTCCCACAGACGGCTTTGGCCTACAAAGAACAAGAGGCTTTCTGATCCGTCGTAAACCTGAGAGCGGAGACGCAAGCAGGGTCTCCTCCTGGGGCTGTGCTAGATGAAAAGAGCTTGGTTCAGTCACAGAAAGGGCTGAATCTCCGTCTCAGCTGGAGTTGCATCTGATACCTTAGCTGGTCCTGTGCTAAAGAATGAGCAGACGTGCACTGGCCTCTCATGTGCCTCGTGTAAGGGAGGAAACTAATGCACTACATCTGGAAAGGAACTGGTGTGTGAGGGATGGGTGCTGCTTTGCAGGCAAAGCGCTGCCTCCCTGGCTGGTTTATCCTTTGCAGCACTGCCTTACCACAGTGCCTTCAGACTGGAGCCCGTGCCTGCTCTCTCCTAAACTGTGCGTCTGAAAAACAGTGGCATGCAGAGATGAGGCATGGGGTGGGGGGTGTCTTACGACTAAGGCTTGCAAAGAGATTTGGGAAGGAACACAAACTTAGAAGTCACTAACGTTTTAAATTTTGTGTAAAAAGGAAGTAGATATGATATGACAGTATGAAACTTACTGCTTTTCTGCCAAGTTTTGAGTTAACTTGGCTATGTACTGCTGTAGGTTGAGGAAATGTTGGACTTAATCAAACCCTTTCTTGCCCTTGTTAGCCACAGTGTGCAGTGCTGTGCTTGGTGCGCACGTAGCTCAAGGAGGCAAAGTGCCAACCACACAGTTTCCAAAATCCTCAACCTACCCCCGCTCCAATCTCAGCAGCTCTGTGGTGAAGGCAGGTGCAGCTCCAGCTGTGAGAGCTGTGCCCTGCGCTGGCGGCCTGCGGCCAGGCCACGGCTCAGCTCTGGGCATCTGTGCCCAGGTCGGGAGTGATGTGCCTCCTCCAAAGGGCTGTCAAAGGTCTCCCCTGGCCGTGATCTAAGGGGAAATGAGCCTTCCCAGCTCTTTGAGACAGCCTGTGATTCATATATGTCTGTCTTAATATGGACTATGGCAGTACCAAGGTTAAAGTATTTAATGCAATGCTTGTGATTGACTAATAATCTTTTTGCCAGCTTAAGTGATAATACATAGTTAAACCAGTATTGCAAAATAACATGTGTCTTAGGGTGAGTGCTGCTGTGGATATGTTATACCAATGAGTAAAATTTTACATCCAAGCACTTAAAATGATCAAATGCTATAGTTAAGGCTGTCACACTGTTTATGTAGCACTAAAAAGAAAACAATTTCAGAGCAGACAGATTTTTTTTTTCTTATAAGTACTCCAAATAATAGGTTGGTTTCAACTAGACTTCCTGGCTCTTCAGTGATTGCTGCATTCTGTAGGAATTTATCAGGATCCCACGCACAATCATGTGTTTATTATTATAAACACATGATTTCTATGTATGTTCTCCGCAAATATGTTGGACAAGACATAGTTTACCTTCTTAACTGGTACTGTACGGTTACTTTCTAACTCCTTTAACTTCAGTTCAAACTTGGTTGAATGAATACGCATTCCTGAAGATAATCTTTACATCTGTAATGTGACAGTTGATGTTATGTGACTGTTTTCATACTCCAGACGTAGCAAAACGTTTTCTAGGCAGTGTGTGTTGAGAATGCACAGAGATAAGAATCTGTTAATGACAAACTCTGAGATGCAAACTTCTAATAAAAGCAAAGAATCATCAGAAATTATTACAAATGGAATAGTAGGTTTTCTATCTTCTGAATGAAGATGAAATGTTTTATAGCGGTCTATGCTTGAACAAATGGCTGGGTGGGGTAGAGGAATTCCTTGTGGGCTACTATGGTTTTTGCTGCACCTGGGGTCAGACTGGGTCATCTGAGATGTCCTTTGGTCTTGGGAGGGAGGAAGGCATCTCGGTGTAACAGGTATCTGCACAGCATAGCAGCTTCCACTGAAAAGTTACTCAGTTACTTACGCTTCTCTTTAAAGAAAGATCTTGGGCGAGCATCACTTAACAACTAATTTGGCAAGGCTCTTGTCTCCTAACATGGTGCCTTTTTCAAAGATCCTCTTTCACCTGACTGCTGGGTTCTGCAGTGTTACGTTTCATTGGCTTTCGGTGGGTTTCTTTCATTTATCCATCCTCCCCCCCCAGATTGCACAAATGGCACATGAACATTTTTCCTCAGAGCGAATGTCCTCTTCTACAAAGTGTGTACTTCTGCAAAGCGCAATGTTGCCTTGCTGCTAGAAATAATTATTAGGTTTAAAATAATCTGACAGCATCCTGCTGTGTATAAATTAGGTTTGTTCTCTACTCAGATTAGTTAGCTGGCACCCATTCAGTAGCACGTTATAAAAAAATGATGGCAAGTTGATCGCATCCGGTTATCTGCCTTTTTTTCTTTTTAATGGGCTTTTTGTTGCCGTGCTGTCACCGGGGTTGAAATAGATGTGTGCAAGTTGTACATTTCCAAGCTCTCTGCAGCCTGGGGAGTTGATGTTGGCTGTCCTGTACCATGAAAAAACTTGGGGGCATTAGCGTTTGGAGAAGGGGAGAGGTTGTCTGCATGTAGGTTTCTGACTTGTGCATCTATGGTTTTGGCTGATGGGGCTGTTTTCTGCTCTGTGGCAAGCAGTACGTTACCACTGAAGTCCAAAATGCCAGGTATAATTAGCTGGTGTGTTTAAATAGACGTTATTTTTTTAACTTGTGTGTATTAGCCTGTTTTCACGCAGAAGAATATATTTTACCTGGGAAGAATGCTGTGTGAATCAGAAAAAAACAGAAAAATTATTTGAAGTTGAGTGCTAGTCTTTTACATTTTAAAAATAACCATGAGGTCTTTATTTCTTTGTTTACGATTGATTAGGGTTAGAGTTTTAAAAGCTTAATGCTGACTGTAAGTGCTTTACAGTCAGTCACTGAGAATTATGAGCTTGGCATGACTCATGTTTTTGTTCCTCACTACATCCATTGCTGTTAGATGCTGAGTAGTCAGTGCTCATCGATGACTGATTTTGGGGGGTATTTTACATTTTTACATGTTCAGAAAAATACTTTGTGAAAGCAGCTGCTGGGTGAATGGGGTAATTAAAGAACTGTACCGCTTTTATTGAAGTTGACACATGCTGCACATTCCTTAAAACTCAGTGTGTGAGCAGAATGTTTCCAGGATTTATTGAAGTCAAACACCTAGAGATACTGGGGAGCTTTTAGTAGTAGTAAAGATAACTTGTAGTTTTACACTGTTATATAAATCTGTCTTTAAGAAGAGAGCTATTATTGCAATACGTTGCTCGTGTTCTTCATATTTTGTGCGTGTGTATGTTTTATGTGTGCGCACACCCCCCCACGCACAAACGCTTAAGACCTGAGCACTTGTATTTGACAGTGATTGTATATTCTATTTAGTGTTTATTTAGAAAAAAATTATGTTGTAAAGCTGACTGAGAATCTTAATTTGCTTGGTGCCAAGGAAATCTGCAATTTATTGATTTTTAAATTTAATTATTATTTTTTTTAAATGAAATGCAATCCTGCTCAGTTTGAATTGCAGCTCTTAGTGTGTGAGTGTCTTGGAGCAGCAAGTAAGGAATTTTACTTAACGTAAACGGCAGGCTTGGTTTCATTTTAAGTAGTGTGATGAGTGCAATGTTCCACATGCGTAATGCTTTGCAAGCTGTGAAAAAGTAGACTTGTAATTACAACAAAGAGTGACCAACCACGTTATAAACGAATGTCCTCAAATATCTGTTGAACAGATATAATTACCAATGTTATAATTTTTAGTGATACGATCTTTTTCTTTTCCTTTCTTTTTTTCCCAGTGTATCGGAACAATGTTCTGTCCGTCGGAGCATGTTCAGCTCGTCTGCCTTTCCTGTTAACAGTTCACGTCCGCAAAGCACCTGTGATGCTCCTTTTTTAAAGTTATAATTATGCATTTCGGACAGAGTTACAAACACGCACGTTTCAAGATCAGAACACTTTTTTGACCTCTCTTTACATGCGTTTTGTTCACACGGCTTGTGTTGTGGAGAACTCTGCCAACTACGCTCCGCTCCCGTGGGTTTTGGTGAGAACGAGCGCCCCGAGCTGCACACAGCTTAGCACACAGCACTGTCCATGCTCGGTACGGATACAGGCACGCGGTACTTCCCTGAAAGAGGGGGCATCTTGGAAAACATCAGACAGATTCTTTTGAGTGACCCCAGAGCCTAACCGATACTGCCAGGAACAGCCCACCTCTTTCCACCGCAAGTGGTGCCACGGGCAGGGAGGTTGAGCAGGTTTGTGGCCCCGGGGCTAGTGGTGATGCAGCAGTGCGCAGGGGCAGCCTGAGGATGAGCAGGGAGCAGGGACCAGGCAAGGTACTGGAAATGTCCTATTTCCTCCTTTGTGAACCCTTCCAGCTTGCAGTGCTGCCATCTCCCTGTTCCTGCTAAGAGAGACAGCCTCGATACAGTAGCACAGCGGCTGCAGGTGCCTTTTAAAGTCATCATTTTAAATAGCAACAGTTAAATTGCAGGTAACTTTCAGCCTGGAAAGCCTGGCGTCCCAGTGCACTTGGATAAGATGGTTTCACTTCCTGAAGAGCTTTGTCCCCGTTAAGATCTTGTAGTGCATCCTGGACTGGCTGTTGATGTCTCATCCATACTTTGTATGATTTCGGAGTAGAACGTTACCCTTACTATTGAACTATTTGGCTAAAAGTGTCATAGGTTCACCTGTACATTTTGGGATGTTTAAACCAAGGAGTAGGTTTGAATTACTATTATTTGACATATTTGAATTGCTATTATTGCACACTATAAAATATAATAAAGCACACTGTTATAATGCATGCTGACAGAACATTATTCATCAGCTATGAATAAAAATGGGGAGAAAATATTTTCAAAATTTTAGGCTTTTTCCTAATTCTTCCCAGTTAATTTTGCATTGTTTTTAATGTGATGCAGGAAACAAGAGGCTTGTTTCATGTACTGGGCTACATAAGGTGCTGTTGTGTATTGTTCTAAATATCTGGGATTGTATAAACGGAAAACACACTTTTTAATTTTAGCACCTTGTTACACACGCAGTGGAAGTTCGAATTATGCCTGAATGTCTGCAGGAGCAGGCTAGGTATTTTTAACTGTCTGTGGTCCAACAAACTCATCTTACAGGCAAATGGTTTCCTGCTGGGTTCTGCAAGTTGAAGGCGAAAAATTGGTTTCTGAACTACTTGCGTGTTTTAATATCGTGAGTCAATTCCCGTGTGTTAAAGTGTAAACTACTAACTAATCCATACCAGTTGATGCAGGAGAAAGTCATTTAATTAACACTTTTAATTTCAGCCGTGAAAGAAGGTGAAAATGAGGTCTGAAAAATGGAGAGAGGCTTTGTTTTTCATCACTGAAGACTCACTGCTCTGTAAGTCCGCTGATGCTCGTGTACATAGACCATCTCCCGCCTGCTAATTAGGCCTCTCTGACGTGCTCTCTAGAAATGCTCCGGAGAAGTTTTTTCAAAAAACCACCGCGCCGTCATAAATAAGGAAACTGCATTGTATGTAACTATTATACCCGCTCATTTGGCAGCCGATAATTTAATAGAACAACAGTGATCAGACAAGTATATCAGTTAATTTTCAAAACATTTTATTCCACACAAATTAGCTCAGGTCCTGGAGGGCAAAATGACAAGAGGTTACTCGTACACTATGTATTTAATTAATTGAAAAATGCTCAAATTGCTTTTACAGTTGTTATTAAAAAGTAGAATCAGTGTTGCCAGTGCTCAACCATAATTAGAACCCCGGGGAATTAAATATTTAGCATTAGTAATGTAACAGCACTTAGGACACAAATTTCTATTTTTGTAATGAAAGCACTACAGTGTAAGTGCAAATGGCTGAAACGACAGCTGTGACAAGCGAACCAGCCTGGGATATTTCAATAAGACACCTCGTCGGACAGCAAGTCTTACCGCATTACTCGTTTGTAAGAGATCTGCGAGTTTAAATCCCAACAGCCAGGCGTTACACCCAGTATTTAGATTTCTAATTGCTCACAGGATGAGCGGTCGGGCAAATGTCACGCCGTCAGCGGGGAAAGCGTGCGGCGTTTTCCCAAATAACGCCGCCGAGGTGCGTGCCTTTGTCAGCGCGGGCAGGGGCTGGGGGAGACGGGTCCCGGGGCTGCCGAGGCAGGAAAAGAGATCTTGTTTGTTTTAAGTTTAATTACGTTTTAAGCATAAGTGCTTTCAGTGATACAACATGAAAAGTCGGATATTGGGCTCTAATGAGCTGTAGTGGTAGATGGCTGGAGACCCTGAGGGATTCATTCACTAAATTAACTGGATAAAAGTACTTGGTTTGGGCACGGTAGGATGGCTGAGCTCTCCTCAAAAACTCCTTTGCAGAGCTGTCTCTCATTCCTGTTTTCGTTCTAACCAGGCTGGGCAGTGGCTTCCACAGCCGCCTGCTGCAACTGTTCAGCTTGTCAGAAGGTATTACATTACCAGCTAATAAGTAATAAAGCATATTTGACTTAATTTCTCTGCTGTTTGGTGTCCACACCTCCCCAACCCCCACCCCTGGATGGATGGCAGGGGAAGGAGGAGAGCTTGGAGCCAGTTGTGTATCTTTAGGATAAAAAAGGCTGTATTTGGGCAAGGCATGCTTTTCCTTGTTAAAGGACTGGTCTGTTTTCTAGAACTGGGACAATCAGGCAGGAGAGATGGAACACTTGTTTTTGAGGACACTTCCATCCCCGTTGGGCCCTTCTGGTGGGATAGGTTTTGTGTTTGAGCTGAACGCGTGGCAAACACATACTGTCGGGATGCCGCTGGACTGGGACAACCTGTTTCTTGCCAGCTGGGGTAAGGACCAGCATCATGCCTGTGCAGTGCTGCAGCCAGAGATGCCCCAGCCGCCGCTCCCCTGCTTTGCAACTGCTTGTTTCTGCTGCAGGTCACTCTGCAGACAAAGTTTATGTTAACTGCCACAAAAATAAAAATAATTTGTTTTGCACCAAAATTTGGCAAACAGCGTCAGAGCCTGTGAGAGTATCTAGTTTTGAAATTCATAGGGGTCGTTGTCCTGAGGTGTTTCGAACAGTAATTGCAGAACACATGGCCCCTGGGCTGAGTTGGGAGGGGGTGATGCTGCCAGGGCCAGGTGCTGGGGCTCCTGACTTCAGCCCTGCCCAGCCCCAGCTGCACCCACTGAGTGCCACCTGTGCCTGCCCATGCTGGGGGATAAAGTGGCACCAGCCTGCTCATTTCAGGCTCCTGCTCACTTCAGGCTCCTGCTCCTTTGTGGGGAGCTCTGCAAGGAGAGGGCTTCCCTTGCTTGGCTTAAAAATGTCGTGCTCTTTCTTAGCCTGGCTCTCAGGAGTGGCTCTGACTTGTCAGCTGAAGGTTCCCTCTATGTCTGGCTTTTGTTGGTGTTGCCGGAGCTCAGAGAAGTGACGAGCAGCTACCGAGGGAGCTGCGTAACAGGGTGGTGGTGATCCAGTTGGTACCCGTCACCAAGACCTGCAGGAAGCCTTCAGGTGAGTGCAAGATAGCTGTGAACAGGGTCAGGGCTGCAGATCAACTCCTCTTACTTGTTATTGACTTGCTGGGACATAGCAATGGTCCCGGGGATCAGGAATTTCAGTTTTGAGTGTTTCCTGATGCTTCTGGCAGGCAAAACTCGCTTTTCTCTGTCAAATGTGTGAATTTGGGCTCAAAGTGTAAGAAGGAGCACCCCTCACATGCACCGAAGCCTTGTGGGGTGTCTCTGAGGTTCCCTGGGGTCTTGCATCCCAGTGCCCAGCTTGTTTCGGCGCTCTCAGCTTTGCCCTGCGTGTGTGCCGTTAGAAACCCTTTGTGCTCTACAACTGGTGTGCGATGCACAGAACTGGGGTACCAAGGGTTCTCTAACCGTGAATTACTGCTGGGTGTAAGTTGTTCTCATCAGCTCTTACTTTCATAAGTAAATTCGAGGTGCTTTCCCTGTCTCCTTTCCTTTGATGCAGGTAAGGAATGCTGCTGGCCCTGGCTCAGAGCAGGAGGAGCTCTGCACCTGGGCTGGGCTTTCCTTGGCTGCACCAAGCCTCTCGTGTGGGTGAGCAAGCAGCTACACTGATGCGATGGTAGTGCTGTTGCCGTTGTGGCAGGGGTCTGGGGTCTACGGAGTCTCTGTCCTGGCCTGGGCCAAGTTAGTTATTTTATTTAAAAGTCGGTTTCTACAAAGCTGTACTCTCCTAAGTTTTTTGAGGCTTGGATCTTGTCTGTCATTGCCAGGATCAATTCCTGTAAGTCCTGCAGCAGTCAGCCTCTCTCTGAGGATGGGGGAGGGAAGGGGGCTGTGGGCTTTAGTTGCCTGGAGATTGGCAGCTGTAAAGGCATTTTTCACTTCTGCTTTATTTTTGTCTCTGGCATCTCTTCTTCCAGTCTCTTTACCCACTGTGCCCAGTGCTGTAAAACACACAAAGGCAGTCTCTGACCCTTCCTTGTTTCTCATCCTTTAAGTTGAGCATAAAATGCCCTTTTCTGCTCCAAAATCCACCAGCATCATCTCTTTGGAAGCACATCACAATCTACTCCATCCCCAACTTCTACCTTAAAACAGACTAAACTTCAGGGAGGGTTAGTTCTACCACAGGACACTGAAAGTGCCTTCTGAGGCTTTCCACAACCGGCTGCCGCCTGTGAGTAGGGCAGCACGCCGTGAGCTCTGGCTGGTAGGAAGAAGGTAGGCAGGCAGAGCTGAAACACAGGTTTTCCTTGGGACCTGCTGCCGCTGAAGGGTAATGTGAAGTTTTAAGTAATCCTTGAGCTATCTGCAGCTTTCGGGGCCGACTCCGCGGCTGCTGCTGGATAGCCTGCTCGCAGCGATGAGCCTGCCAGGGCGAGGGGGATGGCAGCTCACCTGCCTCTGCTTGCAGCAGTGGCTCCGTGGAGAGGGCGCCTGTCTGCTTTTCCAGGCACTTGGAGAAGTTACATTTGCATCACCAGCCTGGGCCGTACTGAACAAGAGAGAGGGGCAAGTTTTCTGTCTCGGCTGTGGGGGTGGAAGCAGGGTTGTGAGGCTCTTAATGTTACACTCCCATCATGTGTGACGACTAAATGAATTGGTTAATGAGCGCCTAAGCATCTGTTCAGCCTCTGGTAGATGCTCTGCCAAGGTTCAAGTTCCCTGAGGAGGATTAGCCACCTGGTCCAGTTTTCATGATATACTGACAAAGGGGACACCCACCTTTCGTTTTACTGCAGAGGGTGGATGAATGCTGGAATATTGTTTAGCCAAATGTGCAGGGTTCTCGGGAGCTCTGCGAGTCTGATGTATTTTTCTAATTTAACGATTGCTTTGTAATTGTTACAATTTAGATAACAGCAGAGCCTGCAAACACTGTGTATTTTTCTAGGAAGAGTGGCATCTACTTCCTCAGCTTGTCTCATGGTCTTGCCAAACACTTATTTGTTTTCCTTTTTCTTAAATGACACGCAGCTCTTTGCACACAATTATCTCTGTTGCTGTATAATATATAAAATCAATGTACACCATAGGGCAACAAGAAATGGTGATAAAAAGAGATTTTAAGAGAAGAATGAGCATTTCATAGCCTGAACTTACAATTAGGCTTTCCAAAGTGTCCAGATTTCTCTGCATGGACAGTATTATGAGTTGATGAAAGGCCTGCCCTAAAAGGCTTAAATTTATATGGCGGTAGTATCGCTTTACGATGACCATGATTTAGTAGGGGTTTGACCTATCAGACACATTGCAGCAAAGGAACTGAGTATGCCAGAAAGACAGAACTGTTACACGTTTGTTGCTGAACTTTGAAATAGCTGAAATCATGTAGCCAGCCTGAATGAAGAAAATGAAATGGATGAGAACTCTGCTAAGTGAGGGGAGGAGGACTTGGCTGCGCTTTTGCCTCTGTGTTACCTACTGAAGTTGTGCAGAATTGCTTTCTGACATTGGTTTGGTTTTGGAGGGGAAAGGGAGAAGGTGTGTGTGTTAACACACAGCTTGGTTGGGTAGGTGTGGTATAAATCCTGTGGTGAGCTCTGGCAGAGCGAGCCTGCTCCTCCTGAAGCCATCACAGGTGTGCGAAGCCAGGTGAAGGAGAAAGGGCTGGAGGAGGAGACCAGGATGAAATACCTCCAGCTGGGCTCTGTGTCTCGGACCCTGCTGCTGCAGGACCTGGGCAGGTGGGTCTGCCCTGTGCTGGGGGTGCCGCAGGTGCCACGGCGGCAAAGAGCGGTGCCTGAGGCTGGGCAGTGCTGCAGGAGATGCATCTCTTTGCCCCAGCCTTTCCGCAGCCACCGATGCGGCCTGTGTGCAGGAACGTGGAGGAATTTCAGAGCCCTGTTTGCTGGATTTGGTGGTGGCTTAGGTGCTCGCAGGGGAGAGGAGACAATAAGATCATCCAGCTAAGTGTGCAGCTCTGAGGAGCTGGCAGCTGCTCCAGCTGGTACCCGGACTTCAGCACAGCTGCGGGTTGAGGCTCTTCCCCAGCTGAGAGGTGGGAGGGTGCCGTTGGGGCCTGTGTGTATATTTAAAAATACCTGCACACACATTGTCCTCAGTCTGTTTCAGCACTGTACTGGAAATACATGGAAAGAAGCTGCCCTTCCCACTTTGTAGCTTGTGAATAAAGGATGAAAAAAATTATGGCTTTGCCTCCTACTTTGGCTTTTGCCAAATTGGGTTTACAGCCTCAGTTTTACATCTTTGGTCAGATGACTTCCTTCAGCAGCGCTGCCCGCTCTGTTCTCATCTCTCTGCTGCACTCGGGTCTCGCACGCCAGTACGTGCGCTGGTACAGCCTGCATGCAAAGGAACGACGTACAGCCTGTGTTGCCAAATCAGAGGCTTGCCGTTCCCTGGCTGGCAACCTGACCTCCCTGACCCCTGGGTTTGGTCCTGCCTTTTCTTTGGCCTTACGTAGTCAGTGTTGCTTACGATGGAAAAGGGACGTTTTCTGGCAGCGCACAGGGCACCTTCCAGTTGGGTTGGATGCCAACAGCGCAGGATGCTCTGCAGTTCTCAGACTTTGTTTTTGAATATTTTTGCCATCTAACAGTGAATTTTTTTTTTTGGTGATCACGTAGATAGTCTGTGGAACATGACCAGCAGAAAATGCAAGAACAACATGGTCGAAGATTCCCGTTATTGTAAATCACCCAGTCGGTCGTACTGCGGTTTCCTCTCCTCACGGTCCCCAAACAAGAACTACCTTTGCAGGAGCATGTGTGTGGGAGCACAAGTGATGCACTTTGCCCCGGCAGAGATTTGCTTTGGTGCAAGAGTCCTTGTGGCTTGAGAACAATTGGTGTGACAAAACTTTATGATGAAAAGGTCACGGTCAATAATGGTCAAAGTGACCATTTTTAAATGTAAATAACCCCAACCAACCAAATAAGTAACATCATGTAAATTGTTTTCCCTTTTTCTTCCCAGCTAAAACATTTGTTGGAAAAAGCATCTGAGAAATTCTTTCATGTTTCTAAAATCTCTTGCAAGACCAAACATCTGAAGCTGCAACCTTTTAGTTGGGTGTAACAGGACCCACACCGCTCGGTGGGGTTTAGTGCTGCAGCTGGGTCCCTGAGATTCTCGGGATCAGTTTACTGCGTTTGGTTTTGTCTGGCAGATTGTAGCAGTCTCCCAGTATGTCCTTTACATACTGCAAAACCATTCGTAGTTCATTTGATATTCACCAGCATCAGCTCAAGTCCACTTTGTAAGTAGGTCTGAATTTCTGCATGTGTTTTAAATATATTGAGCTTGCCAGGAGTGAGAATAAGCTGCGTTGGGGTTTTTTTTTTGTTGTGTTGTGGGTGTGGGTTTTTTTTTCCTTCTGATTTTTGTCACTTTTTCTTCTGGTTGGCTTGCTCTAGCGTATCACAAGTAGACTACTTCTGTGCTTCCAAACTGAAATGTAAGTCTAAACTGGCCCTTCCTAGGTGACAGATGGTTTAATGAAACTGGATGAATGAAAATGTTTTCAATTAAATATGGCAAGATAGTAAATAAAAACTGTTTGAAAGAATCTCGCTTGACTGCGTGCACACCATCACGGAGGTACTTAATGGGTGGACTTTTTCACTTAAGGTTATGTGGCTTTCCTTTGCTTCTCTAATCAATTTTATCGACAAGTGTGTCCCACCTCCCCGTGTATGAACTGACCTGCTCGTGGTAAGTGCTGGAGGGAGTGCGCTGGGAAGCTAACATGATCCTTGTTGGCAGTCCTACCTCCCTTTTATGGGCTGTGCCTGCCTTGTCATGTTTCTAAGTACACAAAGGGGGTGTGTGTGTGGAATCCTATCTCGTTAAAAACTGAACTTGTCTGCTGGAAAAATGCCCATTTGCAGGTGAGAATTTGTCAGTCTCAGTTAGGACAAGGGAACTAATTGTTTGTTCCTGTCTGGTTTTAAGTGCTCTGAGCAATCTGGGCTCTACTACTTCCTCTGGGAGATTACATTGCTTAATACATCAGAGTACCAGGAAGCTGGGTTTTTTTTTGCCTTGGGTATTCAATTTAAAATTTTCTTTAATTTAATCTCATTACTGGAGCTGGCCAGAAAAACAATATTTTTCGGAACTGGGGATTGCTTGCTGCTTTCTCAGGATGCGCTAAGCAGTCTGTAAATGTGTGTGTCTCCAAGAGAAATGTCTGTGGATGACAAACAGGTTAAAACGGTTCTGATGGAGCTTTCTCCAGTTTCCTACAGAGTCCTCATCAGTTTGGCCTTCGAGAGTCCTGACTGGTTTCTGTAGGGTGTTATAACACATATGACACATTTACACATAATTACTTTGACCTTTCTGTGAATTCATGGAAAAAAGTATGTAAAAATGTGAATATTTCTAAAAATCTGAGTAATTAGGAGGAGATGGGGACTGTGTGCGAGAGGTTCCATCTCAAACACCTGGTGACTCTAGCACCAGCCCTCACGTGACCGAGGTAGAGATGAGGAATGGTCTTGCACCAAAGCTTGTGACTTGGAGACAGAATACATGAGTTTTGCTCTGCCTTACACAGATTTATTTTGTGACCCTGTGCAAATCACTTAACCTCTTTCTGCCCAGAGTCCGTAAAAGAAGGATGATGTTTCCCTATCTCACGGAAGTGCTGGACACTTAATTCATTAGTGCTTATAAAGTATTCTCAGGTCTTTGAGAGGAAAATGCAGCATGTCTGTGAAGTCTTAATGTTGATTCATGTTCAGCTTCTGAGGCCTGGGCCTTGACTCCCCAGAGCTGAGATAAAGACCGTGGCTGACAAGTTCATTTTTATCGTGGACCTAAATCTACTCTGTGCTACTCCAGGACTTGTGGAAAAGAAATTCCCAAAGAATATTGAAAATAAATATTGAAATGTTTCTATTTTATGAATTGTGTGTGTATTTACTTTAAAAAGATATGAAAAAACTTCCCAATGCCTTTTGAAAACGTCTTGACCCCACCTGCTGAGCCCTGTGCCCCTTTTGAAGGGAGATGAGGAAGATGCTGAGAAGAGGCGTTTTGCCTTTTTTGGTTTATAATTCACATTTTATCTTCCAGTGTTTTCTGGGTAAATTTAGAATTGTTCAGAGCTATTAGTTATTCAGATAAATGTTATCGTATTCAGCATGGTGGGGCATGTCATTTCCATTGGCGTCATGTCATAGGCCAGTGTAATATGTCAGAAGTATTTTATTGCAATGGCTTCATCACGTAAATGAGACGTGACGGGTTGCAAATCAAATTTACCATACTTACCTTTAACATATACCAAATAAGCCAACAGCCTAGATCAGGCACTGGCTAATACAGAGTGTTACTGCAGTGGCAGAGATCTTGGCTCAAATGTTGAGGCGGGTATGAGGCACAAGCAGTTTGACAGTTGCGTTTTCCCATGTACATTGTAATGCCCTTTATTAACTCCAATTAGAATTCAGTTTCAGCTCAAGAAAGATAAATGCTGGAACAAGGAGCCTGCTGCAGATTTGAACAAGATGCAAGGAGGTACCGAGGAGGTAGAAGCACATTTGAAAACTCTCTTGTGTCCTTTTGCTTTGTTAGGGCTGTAACTTCTCATCTTTAGTCACACAAAGTATGACAGGCTTGCTCTCTTCCAATCTCTCTGCTTCAATCCATGCTTCTAGGAGCATCTCCTCGTCTCTACCAGTAATTGGTATTTGGAATAGAATAGGTTTCAACTGTTATCAGGTCAATTTTAAACTTCGAAAGTAAAAACGAAGAACCTTTAGCTGCCCATGGAGTTCAATAGCTACTTGCTGGAAGTTGAGGTACACAGGGAAAATGTGCCCTCTGCTTGAAACACTCAATTGCCTTTGTTGCGTGATGAGCTTGGGTGACTATGTACAGACATTGTTCAGTCATGCTTATTTGGAAGACCTGCTGTTGAGGAATAGCAATGAAGCCAAGGTAATTCATTCCACAATTAAATATATTAGCATTTATTTCAGCAGCCCAGTCTACTCTTAGTTTACAGTAAAGCTTCATATATAATTATGATAATTAAGCTATTTGGTAATTGTAGGTTAAAATAAGTTTGTAATAGAAATATTACAAACTTCTTTGGGTGGCTAAGATAGCTATTAAAGGGGGTGGAAAGGAGAGGCACATCAGTTGCACAAGAATGAAAAATGCATGGATTTAGCAGGTTATTCTCTGTAGAAATTCCGAGTTCAAGCCAAGGAGGATGGAAATTCTATCTATAAATTGAAAACACTGATTTCTAAACATTGAGGTATGTTTCTCTAGAAATAATAATAAAAAAAGGTCTGCGTCCTGAAAAATAAGATAATCTGAGGCTGTTGTGTTTGCAGCTTTGAGAAGAGGAAAAAACTGCACAGAACAATACTGAGAGAGCTTGGATTAGGGGAGAAGGGGAGAAGAAGGAGGGAGGGGGTCAGAAGGGGATGAGTTACATGGCCACCGGGAAAATGTGTTCTTGGGGAACAGAATTCTCTCCACTGGCAGAACTGCTGAGGCTGGGAAGGATGTTTATACTGGAGATCCATGCACAGCCTTCCTTAAACCTGGCCTTGGGCTTCCTTTGTAATGCAATCTCGTGGATATGGAATTTTCACAACAGTGTTGCTGTCTTGACATAAAATCTAAGACAATGATACTATGAAGAACCAAATAAAAGGGGCACGTTGGCTTCTTGCTTCAAGACAAGAGTATTTCAGCCACCATGGTACTAGCAGAAGGACTGCTGGTGGTTGGCTGCTGTGTGCTTCCCCTATGGTTCCTACACAGGGAACACTGGGGGCTGGTGACCTCAGCAGCTTTTCACTGCAGGAAGGCTTTCAAACATCCACATTTTCTTAATAGTACAGATATTAACAGACTTCTGTTGTACGTGCTATGCTACACTCTTAGACCGTCACAAGCATGTGTATCTGGTATTATCTGCAGAAATATTTCAGTAGATCGCTGTGTCTTTATAAAATAGTCAAATGCACTGGAGTTGTTCAGCTTCCACTCTTTAATGCTCATTCGTAAAAAGAAATTGCCAGCTCTGTATTTCTAAAGGTTTTTGTTTAAAAACTATTTCCAATGATCAGAAGACTCACTTTTGTTCTGTTTCTTGTACCACAACTTGAGTCATGATGCAATATCTGCCAAATAACTTGTTACTAATTTTGCATTGAATCTCTAATCCAAGTAGAAAGGCTATTTTGAACCAGGATATCTTTCACAAGGTATTAGCTACAAATGGGGAAGAGATGTTTTCTGGGACCTCCATTCAGAAAAATATTATTCTTTATCGTTCCCAACTGTAACCTGCAGATCAACAGTGAGTTGCCACATTTGTTTGCAACATGCGAGATGGAAAACTACCTACTTCTTTTGACAAGAAACATTGTCAGTGAGCAGAGCCTGTCCAGAAAGCTCTAGGCACTACAGGAACACAGGAGAGTTGACCTGAACCTGACTGGTCTGATTTGGGTCCTGACCAGGTTGCTGGGTGGTATGTGGGGGCTGTGGAGAGAGCCACAAAACCCAGAAACTGCCGGGATAAAAATTTCTGGTGGAGGAAAAGAAAGACCAGCTGGAGAACCCCAAATGTTAGTAAGTTGCTCTTTGGGCTGCAAACTAAGTTTTCAGTCATTACACAAAAGGTATTTAATGGTTCCAGAGGGATTTTGAGAGTTGTCAGTGGTCTGGTCTCCAAAGCATTTTGGATATTGGATTATGCTGTTATTAGTTGTGTATTTTTTGTCATCCTCCTGAGTATTTCCAACACAATGTAGAGGTAGGATCTTGAATGTGGGGAAGAGAGCAATGGGTGAGTATGCTAGCCTTGTCTCACTGGGGTTTAAGTGACTGTCACGGTCAGAAAACCCTCAACGAGGAAGATTTTTTAGACCCACTTATGCTAGGGGAAGGAGGGGTGAGGGTGTGCGCGCCTAGGATGGGCTGTGGGGCAGTGCAGGGAGGGGTCGGCAGGGGCCTGCACATCTCGGGGCACTGGAGGCGTGAGGAGGTGGGGTCCCTGTGGCAAGGCTCTGAAGTTGAGCACAGGGCTGCCGTGAAACACACAGGGTGTGTTTGATTCCCTTGAGAAAATACTTTGGTTTTTTTTTAATGATTCTTTTGTTTGACAAGTTGGGTCATGTATGCCGATACTCGGGTGTAAAAAGCTTGCATGTTTGTGTTGATCTTGGAAGTCTCCAGGCTATGACAGTGGAGGCAAACTGCAGTCTGGATCAAAAATTGGAGCTGTCTGTGTTTTAGGCTGTCTGTGTCTCCACTGATTTTTTTACTACCCCAAATAGGTATTGTCTTATTCCTGTCTCTCTCTGCCCTGCACTGTCAGACATTGGTTTTTAGAATATCTGTTTAAAAACAAAAATGGCTTTAATTTTTAAAACCTAATTAGTTTTGGTAGCATGATATGTTGAGAAGTGGAAAACTGCAGCAGCATATACGAAAATGCCTGGACTTGCACCATTTCTTTATCCCCATGTAACCAACAAAAGGGAAATAGCCATTTTGGGGGGCAGAAGAGACTGGAAACATCCCACCAGCTGCTCCCCAGGCCACAGTCTCACCCGTCTGCTGTCAGCAACGTCCCATTCAGGTTTCTTAGACAGACGTTGGCAGCTATTCTGAATGTCATTAGGAAGGGGAGATGAGCATCGTCTGTTGGCATTAGCCAGCGGGCTCCCCTCTATTAATAGCTTGTGCTCAACCATTGCTCATTCAATGTTGATGTTGTATTTAATATAATGCAGTTTTTCTGTGAAGAAATGGTGTGGCACTGGTGGAACTTGGACACTGTCCTGCGCAGGGGCAGGAGTCAGAGTTTGACCCCGCGGCCGCCTTGCTGGAGAAGCGGCTGCAGGCAGGGATCTGCCTGCGGTGTGGCTGCTGGCAGCAAGACCAGGTGCTTAGTTTGAGAGTTGGGTCCTGTAGCACTGTTGGTTTTCATCAGGCTCTGGGATGGTTGGTGTAAATAGAGCTCGAGCACCTAACACACAACCCCTTGGTGACAGCGATGTGGAAAAACTCACTGTAGCTGCAATCTGTTACGAGCAAGGCCCCAGGAATCTTGTGGCTTGCAGCTCAAGAAGATGCATAATGCAAATTTTAATCATCCTGGATGGGTTTGTTACCAGAGGTAACAGGAAAAGGTAGGTCCTTGCAAGGTTGTATTTGTTCTTGGGGCTAGGTGGGTGTTAAACTTTCGGGTTTCTCCTTTTTGTTTGACTGTTTGGCTCAATTTGGTTTTGAGTAACTAGAGTCTTTGGAAGCTTAGGGGGGGATAGAGAGAGACAGACTACAGCTGGTAATAATAGTAGAGCCCTTCATGCTGTCAATTTAACAGTTGTAAAACAATTAGGGAGAATTATGTTAATAGCAGGCTTTGTTCACACTTTCCTTGCCCAGTTTTCCTTTTTTTTTTATTGTGGCATGCCTTTCCTACCATGCTCGGAGAGCATGTAAACAGTAGGGCTCTGTCTGGTTGTATTGTGTATGGTCAGTGTTATCCATTAAACCATGGCTGGATGTAGATCATCTAAAATTTTCACAAATCAATTTTCCAGTGCTTTGGCTGTTGCATTTTAATGTGGCTGCTCCTAAACAAACAAAATAATGTTTTTGGGAAGCTAAGACAGGATAAGAAGTGATTTGTATGGGAAATGGTGGCTGATTTGCTCGGACTGCTGCAGCTGTTTCCTCCTGTGATACTAACAAAACCCCTTCAAATCAATCGGATCCATGTTGGCTGAGCCCTGCTACCCACCCAGAGGTGCAGCCCAGCTTTTCCCCCCGCCGGTGGGAAAGCAGCCGTGCCAAGGCCTGCTGACCCGCGCGGAGATGTTGCTTTGTGTGCGTTTTTTCTCCTCCGGGTTCTAGACTATGGGAAGGATCCATTAGTACGGAGACTAATCTGGATGGATAGGTCTCTTAGAGATAACACAGCCTGTGTCAAGGGCATCTGTTGCCGCTCTCCCGTACCACCTCGTGGCATGGTTCGCTTCCACCTCTCTCCCTTCCCACGCCCAAGGCTCCTTCATCCGGCGCCCTCGGCACCCTGTCGCCTAGTTAGACGGCCTCACCCGTGCTCGAGACTCTTCCTTGTACCAATGCCATGTGAAGGTCTTGGCGCTGCACAAGAACAGTGATCTGAAATGAAGGAAGTAAATACTTTTCTATCTTTTCTGTTCCAAATACAGAATGATTACATTGAGATTAAGAGCATCGTAAATTATTTTTTTTCCCCTCAGCCCCAAGAGAGGGAATAGATATGAAAATCTGCATGCTGAATTTTTCCCTCCCCTCATAACTACGCGTACGTGTGGATGATCCTTTAAGAAAGAAGGATTCCCAAACTCCATTCACCTTGACAGCTGTCACTCGGCACTTGTAGTTGTCATGGCAGTGTGTAGTTTTTCATGAATTACCAGCACTGGAGCTTTTTCTCTTTATCAGTCATCAGCCCATCAGCTGGGCCATTCATAACTGCTCCTGGCAGCTCATCAGGGAGATCAGTGCCGTTGAATCGTGCCCTACTAACTCCCCACCCTCGCTGTGTGACACTGTTTACCGCCGTGCCTTTTTCCGCAAACAGTACAAGCGGAGCACTAAGAGGAGGGATGCGTGGGAATGAAATGGCTTAACCTCCTAACAGTTAGCTGGGATGGCAGGTCTGCCTTGACTGATAATTCGCGAGTCCTCGTGTTCCAGTTATTTCGCTAAATAACATGTAGACATCCCACTTTGAAGTCTTGTATATGATAGTTAATTAGACAACATTTAATTTGGCTTGACATTTGTGTCAGTTTTGTGGAAATGAGCCTCCATAATTAGAGAATACAGATCAGGTTTCTGTCAGACTTATAACCTCTCACTCTAATTTAATGCTCACTCCTCCGGTGCCGTGTCACACTGGGTGCGCAGGATTCCCCCCCGCCCCCCCGTCTTTTCCGCTTGACTAGGAAGAAAGTTGCCCGTATTACACAACTGACAGCAAATGGGATCGTTCGTGGAGACGTAAGGGCATATGATTTGGTAGCATTTAACAGTGAACTCGCCCATCAGAACCGATTACGTGATTGGAATCGGTGTAAATAATACATTTACACAAGCCTGGAATTTAGTTTCAACTGCTCCATGTATCTAAGGGGCCCAGTGCAGATTTTTGTGATGCTTTTTCAGTAGAAATCAATGCCCAGAAGAGACTATGGAATTAACAGCTTGTACTTAGGAAGGCATTTTCTGCTACATTTGAATAGGTCTTTAAGAAAAGGGTGCCTTCTGTCTGAAAATACCTCTTGCCTGGGATGATGTTGCAGGAAGCTAGGTGTGACATCAAGTCCTTAGACAGAAGCATGTTCTGCTTAGTATTTTTGGCATCTAGAACAAAAAAATGGTCTAGGGGTTTGGCATTTGAAAAATTCATGCCTTACCCGCTAAAGTGTCCCCAATGATGCTTTTACCAGTTTGTTCTAAAGTTACAGTCAAATGTAAAGGTGTAGCTCTTGCCTGATTGTCTGCGGTGAGGCCAAGATATTTCTTTAAAGATAAAAGATCCAAATGTAGCACAGTTTTAATCAATATTTTCCTTTCTCCCCCTGTGCAAAAGGAGAGTTTGAGCAGATGCCTGTTGTTCCCATGTGCAAGCAGAGTATCTGCTGGGCATCACGCTCCTTTGAGCCTGGTATATGTAGTTTGTCTCTAATTAGAGAGGAAACCACCACTTTTTCTCCAGCTTGTGCTGGCTCCTGCTTGTGGGTGAGTGGCTGGGGACCCTCTGCGGTGAAGCACTGTGCGCTGCGGTGCTCCGAGGCCACCTGGACTGAGAGAGCTGAGGCAAGGACTCCACACACAGCTATTTGCTGCTAGCCAGGCCATGGGGAGTGCTGAGCAGAGGGAGCTTTTAGCTAACTGCCCTAAGGCTTCTTTCTCCTCCTCTTTCTGTGCTGTTTCCTGCTTCATTGACTAATTTCGGTATTTTACTTGAGGGCAGGGAAAGATGGGAACCTTTTGGTATCAGCCCAGCACTAGTCTGTCCTTGATTCCTCAGGACTCTTCTCCTTCCGTGCGGCAGTTCCTTGCTGTCTTCAGGTTGATGTTTCAGATCTACAGCTGGAGGAGGATTTCTGTGACCAGGAGCTTGCTACATCAGTTAATTAGCAAAAGACAGTACTTCTTCCTACAAGCTTTCATTTTCTGATGGCCTTACTCTGTCACAGCTACAACACTACTGTTGCACATCCCAGCCCAGGGAGACCTCACTTTCCAGTGTCTGTGGTGGTGGATGGCAGGAACTGAACTGGGCCTGTTTCTGATAAGTTGAGCTGGTCCTGCAATTTGTGTGTTGCTTTTCTGAACACATCAGAAGTGTTTGGGCACCTGAAGCATCCTGAAAAAACACTGGAGGAATCTAATTCAAATTTATATTGACTTTTTAAGTCAAAATATGGCATAATAGCAACTTGTGCCATGATCAGTGGCACTCATATGAAGGAGTAAACATATATAACTTGTTAATTTACTCTTACGAAAGGGGAAGCCACTCATTATATTGTGCTGATGCTCCCTTAGGATGAGTTTTGCGTGTAGTTGAGGCTACTCTGCTGTTCCCAAAGATCTGAACCAAATGCAGATGTCAGTTATGGTTCTCTGTCAGTGAACAGTGATCATCATGGCTTCACGGGGTACATAACTGACCAGTGTAAATCTGCCAAGCAGACTTATTAAGTGAAACTCGAGACTTATATGTGGTCATTCTTGTCTTTTCTGTAAATCCTTGAGACCATGCTTTGCATGGAAATCAACATTATGTCACTTTAGTCACAGAACATTTCCCTTTTGGAGTAAATTATGTCCTGTGTCATTTGGAAAGTCATACTCTGCCAATTTTATTGTTTTTAAAAAAGTAATGTCATGTTATTTTATTCAGAGGCCAGAAGTAGAAACGATTAGAGTAATAATTGTAATAAAATAATTTCTTTTTATAATCCAGCATTGGATCACAGGTTTGGAAAGCATATATCTGTAGATGGCCTTAAAAACAGGGTTGTATTTTCTCACGTGTCCAGCAATAAATGTTTGCAGGCTGAAGAGATGTACGCTGCATGTTCTAGATAAGAATCCTCCCAATGCCAAAGCTTAGAATTTAGTGGGAGATAGAGCATCAAATATGTGGGAAAGGAAGGAGTTTAATAACACTGCCCTGAGCTTGAATTACTTGGATGTGTGATGCATTTTATTTTGTATATAAACACAATGCTAATGAGTTTAACGGTAGTGCCAGTACCACTCTGACGTCTCTCCTAGAAGCCAAGATCGTTTCCCTGACGGATTAGAGCGCTGTAGGGCTCGGCTTGCTGCTGCGAGCAGCAGCCCGCACCAGGTGTTTCGGAGGGGGGAGAAAACCCTGCACTGCTCTGACTTGGGAGCGTAGTCTGAGTCTTGCGGTAGTAGTGAGTGTATTCAAAAAAAATTCTTCCTCTTGCTGAGACTTGCGTGTGTGTTTGATGCAGAATGTGTGCAGGTTGCTTTTTGTGTGTGTGAAGGATTCCTCTGTGGAAATAGATGAATGTTGCTGTAATAATTTTGTTTTGCAGAATCCTTTCCCTGAGAAAAATACTGTACAGGCTTTGAAATGTTATTGTCTCCGGCATCACACATGCTAAGGATCCCTTATGTATCAAATGTAGTTCATGGCAAAGCTAAAGAAGTCAGTGTCCTATTGAAAGGCCCTTTATGTCTTGTCTTTTCTTTGTTCAACAGGGAACAAAGTTTGTCATCCTGAGACACCAGACCTTTGACGAGGCTCAGGTAGCCTCTGACAGTGTGCACGGTGCTAACAAAGTCCCTGTCAGCCTTTGTAGAAGACGCTGAGACTTCAGTCAGCGTTGACTTTCCAGCAGATGAGGAGCGTGTTGGTGAAGTGCTAGACTGTGGTTCTTCGGATCTCTCGGTTCGTGGAGGAACAGAAGAAGCTCAGCATGAAGATGAAAAGCTGACAGCAGCAGCCCAGAAGTTGTGATCATACAGGCAGATGAGGTGGGTGATAGACAATACTTGATATAAAATTCCTTTTTATCTTATCTGATTTGTATTCTTGGCCGAGATCAGAAAATACAGCATGTTGTTTCTAATTAATTCTTTAATTTTCCTTTTATTTATATTTTGAATTTAGCAAAATTCTACTTTGTGCTGGAAACGTTTGCCATCTAACCCAAAATGCATTAAAAAAGCTATTTGCTTTAATCAGCGGGATTTTTAATCTTATTATATGCTCCTCAAAAATGAATATTTCTTTGTATTGTATAGTACATATTTACATAAATTAGTGTTATCCTTGGTTATTTTGCCAACCATAATTTTTACGCTTTTTAGTTTTATCATAGAATAATATCTTGCCTCTGATATTCTGGGACCATTTTTAGCATCATAGCAAATTACCTTGGGAGCAACTATTACACAGTCAGTGAACTATCCTACTTGAGTTTAAAAAAAAAAAGAAACCAAAAAACCTACTAAAATATGTATCAAATGCTCAGCTTCCACCAATGAATCTGGTTTCTCTTTTACTGTATCCTGTAAGTCAATGTTTGCAGGCTTTTGAAAACCTCAAACATGTAAAAATTCCTAGTAAAATTAACCTGAAAAGTAGAATATTTTTTTAATGTTGAGTTCTTTGAACAAATCCAGGATTATTTAAGCATTGAGATTAGTTTCTCATCCTACTGGGTTGGTTTGTTTATATATTGTTTCTACAGAAGGTTCATTTAAAATATTGTGTTCAGAGATGCTGACAAAACATTTGTCAAGAATTTCTTTGAAGTAACGTGGGAAGTACCTCATCTTACAAGGTACTGCTAAAGGGAGCTCTTGTCCCTGGGACAGATGTAGGCCCTATGTCCAAGCGAATTGATAAGCTCCATTTCACTGCCATAAACTTGAAATATAAAAATATAATGAAATATTGTGCTACATCTTCCTCCCTTTGGATAACTTCCCTGTCTTTTCTCTGTAATTTTATGGGTGTTTGGGGGAAGAAGTGTAACTGCTGTTGTCGGCCAACTCTCTGTGCCTTGTATTGGTTGCCTTTAGATTGGGAGGAGAGAGTAACTTGTGATTGACTCATGTTCCCAAGATGCTTCTCTCTGAGCTGAACATCAGATGAAAATCTGAATAGTCATTTTAATTTATGGGGCCCATGAGACAATTGGTCACAATATCTCCAATGATAAAGTTGTTGGGTTCTGGGCAATTACCTTGTTTGACCATGTCATCAGAAGTTTGTTGCTTTCCCTAGTGCCTGATGACACCTGGGTCATGAATGAAAGACTGGTTTGACTGGGGTCCTGTCGGTGATGGCTAATTAAGGAAACCAACTGGAATATCTGAAGTTCCTAACATGCTGAATTTGGGGCTTTGCTGGAATGTAGGTACAGCTAGGGCACTTGTTGCAATGTTCAGTGTAAGGCTTACCGTTTATTGATGCACTGATCAAAACAGAGGCTGAAATCAAGGGTTATCCTTAAAGATGTAGTAACTTGTCCTGCCTCATGCTGGTCACCTGAAATCCTTCAGGTCTCCTGGTGACTGTTGCATGCACAGATAGCAAGAACAGGAATGCAAGTCTGTAGTCTGTAACAAAATGAAAGCCCAGGGAAAATGACGCTGGACAGTTGCCAGAGACTTCTACAGCCTCACGGTCACATCACTTTCCCTTGCTTTTAATAAAAGCCGGCAGTTCTTGTTCCCCAGAGACTTTCCACAGGGAAACTAAGGGCTGTGTATCCTATGGTGTGTGGGGCTGAGGAGCTTAATGTGAGGGTGCATGATGGGCTGCTAAATCCCTTGTCTAACACTGCTTTTCCTCTTAATGTATGCTGATAGGCAGGATGTAGCAGTCCAAATCAGCAGTAGTTTTCATTCAAGACCTAGTGATGAATGACAGTGGGATTTCCTATTTTTAAAGAAAATACAAATTTGCACATAAGTTACCCAGATTCTTATGGAAACATAAATGCTAGCGTTCCTAGTTAATAAGAATGGATATTTACTGTAACATGCTTTTATCTTTCAGAGGAACATACCTGCTTTCAAAGTGTTAGTCTCCCTTGTTTTGGCACAAATTTTTATTTTTTTTTTCGTTAAGCATATATGCACTTAGTACATGTTGACTGTTACTGATGTAGCGTATCTGCCACGAATGGCACGTGCAAGCAGGTATCTCCAACCAGTAAGTCTCTCCGAGTGGGTGGTTAGTACAGAACATATGGGGACCAGATATCGTGCCTGAGCCAGGAAATTGTGTTTGTACATGTGGCACAGAGATATCACCTGTGGGGGAGTCATTTGGGTAGAAAGTGTTTTATGTAACACAGGCTTGTCTGTTGGTTCTAGCCATATATAGCTGAGAAATTCAGCCGTGTTGAGGGGGGGATGCACATCTATTGGCACGGATTTGAATTCTGATGGTGACAACTGCTTTCCTCCTAAACCACATTGCAAAATACGTAAGTCTGGCATTGGTGTTGGGTTTCAAATGGGACTGGAAATAATTTTCTTACTTGGCAAAAATGTCTTCCCATTGTGTACACTCCTACTTGTGTAGCAGTAGAAATTCTTTACTTGAATGGGATTGTAGAAGTAGATGAATTTCTGCTTTTGGAAGCATTGCCTTTACTCTTTGAACTTATACCTTATGTCAGTTGTGCAAGTTTTCTGTCTTCTATTTTACAGTGTCTTCATGTCCCCCCTGTTCATGTGGTTCTGCAGCTCCATGTGGGACAGAAAAAAGGTTTTGCTCAGAACAGGCTGCAGAAATAAGAGCTCAAAGGGTAGCTGCAAAAGTTGGTCCATCACTGCTGGCGTGACGTGTGGTATGGATATAGCCACGCTGGCTTCTGCTAATGCTGTGTCTGAGCAGGCTGTGAATTGGGGTGAGGGTGAGGCCTGTACTCCTGCAGCTGCGTGCTTCATGGCACCTCATTTAGGGAGTTTAGATCTGCTTGGGATATGTCTGTTGAAGGCATGTTGGTGGTGGTGCAGTTGTGCCCTAAGAAAAGGTGGCACATAGTGCTCTAGATATCTATAGATATTGCAGTAACTCATCTGGAAACATTAGTTATGGGTTAGGGACTTGGCATGTGGAGCATCTAAGACATGATTCTGCCCCTGAAAAGCATGCAATCTCAATAGGAGTCAAAGTACAGATACAGGCAGTTGATAATTTTTTTTTAATGTGGCCTCTAGTGATTGTTAAAGGCTGCAAAGATCCTTGATATCTTTATCGTTTTGACTCCTACTATTGTGGAACTCTGTGGTTACACATATTTCAGCATCTTCTTTTCATGTCTCCCTATGTCTTTATAACTGTTGGACAAGTTAGTACGTGAGATGCCTCCTTTTATGTGTGCTAGATGTTGTAGATTTTTTAAGGGAGGGAGTAATTAAATTACTGCTTCAAAGGAGTTCTCCACCGCACTAATAACTTATCTGTAAGCTTCTTAAAGTAGTTGTTTGTACTCTAAAATGACTAAACTGTTGTGTAATCTCAAAATTATAATAAATCATCATTCCTTCTGGATTGGGGGCATGACTATGGATTCTGGATGTGTCTGGATTCTGTGACTTCTGGATGTGTCTGACACTTTAAATGCTGTGCTTGCGCGTACCTGGACGAGGGCACAGAACAGTCACAATTCCCGCTGCTGCATGTTGTGCATGTTCCCTTTGGAAAAACTGTGTTTCAGAATGAAACAAGAGTAATTTTTGAATGACAACAACAAACAACTTATCCAGACTGAACCAAAAGCATAGGAGTTGGAGCAAAATGTACCTCTGCTGCTCTCCTGAGGTCTTCCTGCCACTGGAAGTGTATGTACTTGAGGAGTGCTAGCACCTGATGGACTATGACTGAAAAAATGGGACAGTTTGGTGTCCCATTAGCAAAACTTTTTCCCTGTTGCTTGCAGTTATCATTTCTTCAGGGCTACCTCTAAACTCCAAGTGCCACACGGGCCAGATATGTAAACTCTCTTCTTAATGACAGCTATTTAAATCCTGTCATTGCTTTTTGCACTGGTCATTCTCTAACTGTAAAGGTCATTAGGGGAACCCAATGGCATTAGTTTTGGAAGACGACTGAGGAGACTTCGTAGCATAACAATGAGTTATAACTGAGAATCGGGGCAGCCCCCTGCTCCCACATCTTCATTTGTTGCTTTACTTTTCCTTATAGAATATAGACCCACAGCATTTCTTTTGGGACTGACTTTTTCTAAAGGAACAAAAACTTTGGTGCATAGTTCCTGTGGGAGTTCATGAGCGGGTGTGCTCAGCGCTCCTAAACTGCGTAGACATGGTCTTGCTCTGCAAACTGAGACAGACCAGGAGCTATGCAGCCATCCAGGACAGTCCATTTGCAGGCAAATACTGTAAAATTTCCATGTTGGGGAATTCCTTTTTAGTATCCAAGGTATTGGTCCCAGGCTACATTCCTAGGAGACTAACTTTTTCTGTGTATAAGATTTCATCATCTGCACTGACACTTTATTTTATTGAAATTAACCATTTTCTTTTGAATTAAAGTGGTATAATGAATTAAAAATTAAGTGTTATTCAAAAAAATTTCCTACATTTCAGTGACTTGAAACTGAGCCCCATAAAACTGAATTTCTGATTCTGTTTCAGTTAAATGTATTTATCTTGCTGACGTATGTGGTATGGCTTACCATACCATATTTTAACATGCTCTAACAACATATCAGCAGATATGTAAAAAAGTGAGTTAATGACATAAATGTCTGCTATCATGCTGCTTTGTAAAACCATTCTTAATTTAATCCATACACTAAGTGTGCTTTCCAGTTACAAAAATTTATGATAAGTATCAGGCAGAAGTGAAACCATGATACAGAATTGTGACTGATGTAAAACAGACACACAAAATGAGTAGCATTAGGACACTTACTTTGAAGTTTGTTAAAACCAGTAAAGTGATATCCACTTTAAGTGAAACCTGCTGTTACAGATACCTACTGGATTTTGGGAACATTTCGCTTTTGAACTTACTCCTTGCACTCAACTTTAGCATTTACTGTGTTATGTGGGTTTTTTTATTATTGTAGCAGGGAAGAGTGAAATAGCTGACCTACTCACATACCTTATCATCTTTGCTCACAGACAGATAGTTGAGCGTATTCAGTATCTGGAGAAGAACATTTCTTCAAATACCTTTGACAAATTAGCTTGCTATAACAGTGTAAAGTCGAACCAAATAGCAGTTTACTCCCATTCAGTATAGTACCATTGACAAATGTGAATAATGGAAGAACTATTGAGTCATTTAAGAAGGGATTTCAGAATGCGAGCAGTTAGGTTGGTTGCTCTGAGGAAAGTTATTAGCATCTTGTTGATATTTTTGGCAATAATTTGAACCGTAGGGATTGATTGCTGGCTTTGTGAACCTTTCCAGTTAAATGGGCAGGTGGAAGGAGACAGGTGTCTCCTCCAATTCATACCCATTAGTTTATGGGGAATGGGCAAAACCCTGGCTTTTGGAGCATAGCCGAGATTCCATCAAGAAATGGTTCAGCATTCCTGTTATCTAATATTTATCCAGGTAATAAATATATATGTTTGTTGTATGAAGACTTATTCCAATTTGAATTGTTACAGTGATGCATGAAATAGGGCTGTAAATTACAGGGCTGACATTAAAATGTCATTAGAATGCTCTTTGGAAATTGGCACTGTATTATACATACATTCTGAACAGGGAATTATGTATGTTTAATAGAACTGAATGTAACAGAATTCTCCCTTACTCATAAAAGCAGTAACATGGCCTTCTGAAATGGACTGAAAAAGCTTGGTTTTGGAGAGGTCAAACTGGACCATGTTCTCCATGATCCGTTAATTGTATGAATACTGGTCTTCTAGCAGCAAGAGTGACTATTAGACTCCATATGTCTAGTTAGTTATGTACATTTGTGTTTAAAATGCTAGGAAAAACTTGGCTTATGACTTTGCTCATAAGAAAGACCATTTTAATGATGGGTGTTAATGAGAGATGTGTTATTGTGTAAATTCTGTGTGTTCTGAATCAAGGCTAATAAATAACATATTCTTCCCTGTCATAAACTTCCAGAGTTGTTCAGGGTTTCTCCTAGGTGGGATTTTTTTAACCTTGATTTCATAAACTAAAGCGGCTATCTTTTGAGCAAACCATGTGATTTCTGGGGTGGATGTCAGTGAGTGGGGTGTCTTAGGCACTGCTTTACTGGCAAACCAGAACTTTGAAGTTCTGCGAGTTCTGGATGTTATGGGAACTAGAACCTCCTGCTTCAGCTAATACACAGAAGCAGCTTGGTGGTCTACGATCTAGGTTATTATTTTGACAATTTACCATGCTAGCCATGATTCCTAGCTATTTCTGAGGCATTGATCAGAGCTAAGGTGTCATGGGTAAAAATGAGAACAAAGCAAAAGCAGTGTAGGATGTTGGGATGAGTATTACAAGATTAAAATGCAATTCCCCTAGAGTTTTCTCCTGAAGTTAAGAATGCATCTGCTTCAGCTGTGCTTGTAAACATGTGAGAACTCTGTTCCTGAGGCCACAAGCTGGGATTGGATGTACTCCTCTGTACCTGAGTATTTGTACTAGTGTTAGCTATACTCTGAAGGGATGCTATGTGACACAGAAGGCTCGTTGCCTCGCTCCCTGTGCAGGAGCAATTATGTGGACGAGGGAAAAATGTCCTATCTCCCACTTAGAACTGTCTGTGCACACTCACTGTGTTGTCACAAAGGTCACAAGGACTTAAAATAGAAATTGCACTTAATTGTCCAAGGAATAACTCGTGAATAGTGAACATTCACTCTTGTCCTAAGAGCAGAAGGTTTAGCAGCCCTAACTGTATCTTGGTGTCTTTGTCATCTCTGGTTCTTTTTTGCTGAGGGTTTTCAGTAGCTCTCGTGCCTTTTCCCCTTGTTTCAGTCCTTCAGGAGGGAAGTTTGTACAAAACAAATGCCATAAAATCTACACCACCATTCCACACGTGTATTTCTGAAAAACATATCATTTGCTATGTATAGACAACTTGGAGAAAAGTAGTTTGCCCAGTGAATTAATTTAGAAGGGAATTTAGAGAAAGTGAATAAAGAGAATGCACTTCCTGAGTTATAAACTTGCCATACACAATTTTGTTCATTCCAGCAGACAGTGTGGATGCAACGATCTTCTGTGTGGTGACGTGTGTGGGTTCTCTTCTACCGTATTATCCAGCATCCAGTGATCTAGCCCAGTGAATCTGGGACAGGTGACTTGGGAGTAAGCTAAATCCAACCTGGTGCTGCAGCTTGAATTGCTTTTTGTGTAGTGTTGTTTATTTTTTGAGGACAGTTGGCTAGAAGGAAACAGGCAAATTGTAGCTGACGGAGTGGAAGATAGTTTGCTGTGCTGTGACTGATGTGGGATTTGATCCCTTTCTGACAAGAACAGCACCCCGTTCAGTTTGCTTTAGATCACACATTTCTCTTCAGAACCCGTTGTCAGAAAGCTGCTGAATAACTTTTCCAAGAAGAGTGTATGACAAGGAGCGCAGTGGCAGGGACAAAGGCAGCTATCCATTTTAGTACCGTTGTTGAGGTGCCTGGTTTAAAATTGTATATCATTTCTCCATGTAAAGGGGGCCAAACCTGCCTTAGCTGCTTTGCCTAGGGAAAATCAAAAGTGGGGATGAATTTTGCCTTATATCTTGCCCTGAAAGCTGTTTGCAGGCGTGGAATCAGTGCTGGGCACAGTGTCAGGCTGAGACCCAGAACTGCTTTGGCTGTTCTGGACAGGAACCTCTTGTCTTGATCAATTATGGGTACCTCGTGTGAATGGGAGTCTTCAGGATACTTCCTTTCTGATGCCTAAACTAGCTTAATTATTTGCCTTGTGTTGATTTTTTTTTTTAAAAAGATATTTCTTCTACTTGACTGATGTGACTCATTGTGGCTTCCTGAAGGCATCTTGGTAAAACTTGTTCTGTATTATGAAAAATATTAAATGCACAATGGTCTTCCTTTTTATCCTGAACTTTTTTTACTGAACTGACACATCTTAATTGATGGTCAAACTGTAAAACGGTGTTTACATCCCGTAATGCCTCCTTTCACCTATACTTTGTTAGTCTTCTCCCTGATGAACTCCTTGGGCTCTTCCATCTTATGTTCATATGTTCAAGTTTTCCACAGAGAGTGAGGAGATCAGACTAGAATGCAGCTGTCATTGTCTTGAATCTGCTCTTGTATTTTTCAATAATAATTGAAAAATAAACTAGCTGTAGCTTTAGAGGTATGTTAGTTAGAGTTTGATGGTTTGAACTTCATTGTTTTCAAGAGGAGGTTCAGTGGTGAAAAGCAAATGGATTCTGGATCTTGATAGGACTCCTTTGTTTGTTCTTTAGAGAATAGGAACAGTGATGTCCTCAGTAGCTCTGCTTCAGCGTGGTATGTCAGTGGCCAAAGCAGAGGTGCTGTGGAGGTGACCATTTAGACACTGAAAAACAGAAGTCTGGCTATGATGAACTGCTCCATGGGTGGTGTGAGGACAACTCAGCAGAGTCCCTGGGGGAGGTACTTTGCTCCAAGTCACCCCTAGCTGAGGTGAAATGGACGTTTCTTTTTTTAAACTTTGAGTTTTATTACTGTGCTGGGCTGGCATTTTCTTTTTTTCTTTCCCTGTTTGTGTGTGTGTTTGATTTCTGGTTTGGAAAAAAAAAAGCAGCTTGTAACTTTTCAAAAAAATGAACCCCACCCTCTTTTTGCTGGTTTCTTGTCCTAAAAATGTGGGTTGTGTTTTTCCTTTTCTCTGCTGTCCAGACCACGTTTTTGGTTTGGGGAAGCAGATCGATCTGGCAGCATGATACATTCTGACTAATTTTTCTGGCATGTCTGTGATCATGATTTCCTAATATTATCCTTGACTTGCCATCAGTGACAGAAATTTGAAGGCAGCTTGTTCTTCAAAGTGTTCTACATGCAAAAAATATTTTTTTTTCTTATTTTAATCTCTAAAGCTCACATTAAGGTTAGACTCTTAAAATGGATTTGACTGTATGCAAGGCTGTATATAAAAGACCTTCGCTCTTGCTTATCTGTTCTTCAGCATTTCTCACATGTTTTGTTTGGGATTTTGATCCCCAAAAGATTAAATTGGATTAATATTTTGTTTTCCTTTCAACCATGTAAATATTGAGTAGCAAAAATGAAACAAAATCCTCATTCCTATTAAAATACATCAGGACTTAATAGAATCTTAGAAAATAACCTTAAGATTTTTTTTTTCCTGAAAAAGGTTAACTAAATATGGCCTCAGTTCTGCAAAGGATTACTTGTGTTTAATTTTACACATCGTGCGTTGACTTTCAATGGCATACAGCACAAAATAGCCTTGCTGAGTCTTTTGAGATCATGGTCTAAGTGACCATACAACATGATGCTCCTACCACTGAAGTGGTTTTACCAGAGTTTTCTCTCATGCCTCTGATTATGTGGATCTCTGCCACTTAGAAATCTTTCTCTTTTTCTAAGGTCAGCTGGTGATACTGCCTTTGTTTCACCGGCAGGAAAGATGACATCTTTTTCTCCACTGCTGAATTTGTACCAGATTATCCTTTTGGACTAATAACAGGAAAAAAACCCAAAACAACCACCCTCCAAAAGATTATGGCATGTACCCCCATATTAGGATTTAGAAGGAAGAAAATATATAGAAAGAGATATCAATGCTGAAGTGGGGTTTTTTTCCTGAATTTCGGGGGTAGGGGAGAGGTAATATTAAGAAGCATTGAAGACTCTCTTTTTTTGCTGTTGCTTTGCTGCTTCTTGATAGATAACAGTAATTCTAAGAAAACTCTAATTCTGGATCATAAACATAAATTGGTCCTCAGTCCTCAGGTACATCAAATGTAAATAGGTCTGGAAAAAGATCTCAAACCAACCAACCAGTGTTGGGAGAGGCAACTGAACCAACTAGGAAGAAATAAATTCATTGTATGTTTACATTCACCCCAAGGATTGTTTTAAAATGTTCAAAATGGCAATAAAATTTTCTTTCAGAAGGAGCTTCTCACTTGCCAAAGTTCAATGCTGAAGCAGTAAACAGTAATCTAGCCAGATTGCTTTAAATGTAATTTGGGAAGAAAGTAGTGCCGTAAAGCCTATCCCCCGGTTCCCTTGGGATAACAGTCCATGTTTGAACAGCGAGAGAACAGGTACAAATACGCATGCGGCTGCCCTGACATTCCTAAAGGAGTAGAGTTGTTTTCAGCGCTGTGAACGGGCATTGCCACTGCTAGGCATTGCTGTAATTCTGTGCTACAGAAACTGATTGCACTGCTGCTGTTGTGTGCCAAAGTGTATGCAAGTACAGGGTTCCTGTGGGTAAGGGATATATGAAAATCTGTGGGTCGATGCCACTAGAACTTTGCTTTCCGTGCAGGCGTCAGGGATACTTTGAACACAGGTGGATTGGAGTGAGCTCTGGGTCGTGTGGTCAGGAGGTACCTGGAGACAGTGTTATTAGAAGGTAATATCGTCATAGGTTCCCTTTCAGCACAAGAACTGATGCCAGCACAGTGGTCACATCGGCTGAGGGCTGTACCTGCATGAAAAGGGAGTTAAGCATGTCAGGAAGGTACAAAATAAGTGCCTGCTCCTCACCTGTACAAAATCCAGAAGCAACGATGAGACATCTTACTCTGTTCGGCAAGGAAGTTCCTGTGTCTTTCTGAGGCCAGAACCCCGCTGTGTCTCCTGATGTTGGGCACCTCTGAGCTGTCACGGGGCTGAGCAGGAATTGCTGCTCTTCTGGCGAAACTGGATGGTGTATTTTAAGAGGTCAGAGATAAGGGGTTTTTTTGGTGTTTGTTTTGGATTTTGTGGGGGTTTTTGTGTGTGGTTTTGTTGTTGTTTCCCTTCTCCCCCCTCTCCCATCAGCACAGAAGGTGATGATCGCTGTTCTTAACTGGGCATGGGTCTTCTAAAAGTTCTGGGCATTGGTTCCTGTCGAACAGGAGAGCCTTTAGCCCTGTGCTGGGTGCTTCTGAAGGTGCTAAACTAGAGTTCAGACTGTGAGGGGAAGGGAATGGTCACATAAATGCCTTGATAGCTCATGCTGTACTCGGTCATTAAGATTTTGAATGTTTCAGTACACTTCTGTAATTTGTACAGTTTACACTGAAGGCAAGAGCCCTCTTTGAGAGACCGCACAGAACCGTACCCTTATTTCTGATTGTGTCCTCCCACCCTCGTGTGGGAATGCACTGATAACATAATTTTTTTTTCTAGCATGTTTTTTTGCAGCTGGCCCTTTAATTTTGCCAAAATCTGTGCCCTGAAGGCCTAAAATCCACCCATCCCCTCCTCCCCCCCCCCCCCCTTTTTTTTTTTTTAGCAGATTGCAGCATTTTGCTTTCCCAGCTGGTTAGCGGCTGTTACATTTTTCTTTTGCTTTTTATTGGCTTTTTTTAAGAAATAAGCATACTTTAAGGTTGCTGTCAGTAATGAGCTAGGTTTATGCTGATGCAGTGATGGGTGAGGGAGGGACTCTACTTGACACTTGTTTAATGTTACTGAGTAGCATGGACTCTTTTAGTTTTTCCTCTTTTTTCTTTTCTTTTAGGTGGAACTTATGTTCCAGCAGTTGTCTGTGTTTAGCAAAAAAATATGTAAAAAATTACCTTCTTCCTTGCTTTACATGCTGTATCTGTAATCCAAGTACATTTCATTAAGGAATATCCATGTATAAAAAAGCACCTGAGGGCTTATTGCAAAGAGAGCAACTTTATAAAAACATTGTACTCTAAATTCACATTTCTATCTTGATCCAAATTAATTTTCAAGTGTAGACAAGCCTTTGGAGTAACTTAGTGAACTTACTCTGTTTCTAAAGTAGCTATGGCATCTGGAAGAAAGTAACACACTTAGGTGGTGTTTTCCAAAGAAGCCCAACTGCAGCTTTTTTTTCCTACTTGACTTTTACAAAAGCCTTTATGTGCCTGACTAGACAATACTTTTAAAACAGTGAAATCATAGTGACGCCTTTCTATTTGCGCTGCAGCACCGAAGACTCTCTACTGCCCCCAAAATATTCTCAGAGTTTATAGAGCTGTGCCTTGCAGACTCAAAATAAATACATTTAACTCCAATCCAGCAGTGCACATTTGAACCTTGGTTTATGAAATCAATCAGATGAAGTAGGGATACCTGATGGTAGTGACAGAGCCACTTTGAACAGCTGACAGAGATCATTATAAAAAAGGTACAAGAAAACCAGAGATCCAAAGACTCAAAATCATTTACAATGTAAGCCTGAGTTGGCTTTCCCCACAGTGCAACTCAGAATAAATTTGATTAGAGGCAGAATGGCTGGAGAGAGCTCTTACACAAGGTTGTAATACCAGGCACAATCAGGCTTCTAATAGCCTAAGGGATGGCTGTGTTTGAAAGCTAATTTGGATTAATGCAGGGTCTGAATTTAAAGTAGGGCTAGGTATTTCTGAATAACTGTATTCTTATTCCAGAATAAAAGTGTCCACACGTGAAGTTATTCAGAAACAGCTATTTTGGCATAATCTATTTGTATCCGAGCCTTAAATCTCTGCCTGTAGGCTGTTAATGGAGGAACAAAGAATATTATCTGCTAATAGGATCTCTCACAAAATCTCTTCCTTCCAAAACCTGCAAAAAACTTCCCAAAATGTAACATTTTAATTTAACTGTGTACATCCTGATTTTATTTTTTTTCCTCAACTGGAAAGCAGTCTTTTTAATTAAGAACAGGATTAGCCCATACGGCTTAAACGATAACTTCAATATGCTCGTCATTTTGTTAGCCTTGATTAAAAACAAGTCTTTCATTTTCAAATCTTGTATGTGATATTGACTTCTAAGCATTTTTGCTGTTACAGTAAAAATAGAGAAATCTAAGAGAGGAAAAGGGCTAACAGTACTCCACTGATGGAAATGGACAAAGATTTTGCAACGAAGACCTAGAAGAAACAACCTTGGGCATGTCCTTGTCTTTGTTACCTGCCGGCATATGAATCCCCAGGCATGGGAAGGTGGCTCCAGGTGTGTGGATCAGGACCTCTGCAGTGTCAGAGTGCAGCCTGTGTATGAGAGGGGCTGCCTGACCTGCCTTTGTAGACACCATTTCTGGAAGTGCCAAGTTACCTCTGCTTGGTATAAATTGCAAGACTCTCGCATGTGACTTGACTGGTTGTCGTTGCTGCCGAATGCCATGCCCCTCACCCCAATGCAGCCCTCGCTGCTCGTAGCCACCGGACTGGCAGGATCAAGCTTTGTGTTTAAATTTCGCTTGGTGGGTGTTTTTTTTTTTTTTTAAACTTTCTGGTGACACGTAGCTTTTAAAACTCTTAATAGGGCTGGTGTCTTGTATTCCAGTTGAACTAGGGTAGGTCTGCATTACCTAAGATCAAACCAGAAATTGGCAGCATTTGTGCAGAAATGTTTGATAGCATCTGTAGATAGAAATGTAGCAAGATATTTGACACCCCCTCCCCCCCACC
>NW_010252023.1:108161-143843 GCF_000690775.1 Eurypyga helias | reverse complement strand
CCCCAGGAATTCATCTTACATCCTTTGCAAAATATAGTTACTACACAGTAGCAGGTTTCAGAATTACCAGGGTAGTCTGTGTGTTTCTACTCAGAATAAACACCAGAAGGATTTAGAAGGCACTTTGTAACACAGCCAGTATAACAAGCTATTATACTACTGATACTGCGGTTCGGTTTGATGGAAGTCTGTTACCAAGTACCTGAATGTGTTCTTAACTGTGTTTGGCAGCATGTTGCACAGGCATGCAGTGATGCATCCATGTGGAGCCCCCGTGGAATCAAGCCATCTCTGGCAGGAGTTAGCGATCTGCTGCATCCTCTGAGTCACAGGACCAAGTCCGGTATTCAGGACTGCATTTGGGTTGGGACGGGGACTCCCACCCAGCCCTTGGTTGCATCTTGCAGCTAGAACATCTGCTTTTTGGCTGTGCCAGGGTGTGTGTGTGCCAGATTTATTACCCATGTATTTTCTTTTTCAGTAAACATATAAATGTGCTTTTTAGGTTTCCAATAAATAACATGTTTTGTCTAGGTCTTGGCTATTATCCCTAGTCCTGCCAAAACTTATCAGGTATCCTGAAAGCATTAGGATGGTAGTATTGTTACCTTGAAGACCACCTAATTATTTTGCTAAAATAATGGCAAAAAATGCAATACAATCACAGAGTAATTCCAAAAGCATGTGTAGTTAGCATGGTTATATCTGTGATACCTGAGAGTTGGCATGATTTAAAATGTGAGAGTGCAAAAATAGGACTATACGGCGCACAATTCCCCGAATGCATCTGTGAACTGATTCCGTAAGTGGAAATAAGTTTGTCAGCTTCAAGTTTTAATTCTTGCCCTTTTTAAGATTCTGTTGGTATCATAAGATCAGGTTGTTTATCGAGGGTGGAGTATGATAGCTATTTTTGCTTTATGAAAAGCCAATTACATAGGTTGGTTCCAGTCCCTCGCTAAATAGCTTTTTCTTTCGGCATTAATTTTAATGTTTAAATAGCATGTGCATTTTCTTACGGCTGCATAAAGATATGTATAAGTAGAAGGCTACTTTGGTTGGGAAGATCCAATGCTCAGTGAAGCCTTTCGCATATATAGAATACTGAATATCTAAACCATTATTTAGCATCAGAATCAGTTATGGTTGTCTGACTGATGGACAATCTTTTCCTGACCCAGTCTCTTTGCAAGTGACCTATACTGTCTAGACAGTTGCATATTATTTATACATTCATTTCAGATTTATAGTTCTTTTAACTAAAGTTGAGGGTGTTAGTTTGCCAGTGACTTCATATCCATATCAGTACTTGAAACAGTCTGGAATAAAACCAGGCACTTAACTAGGAACACACTGCCCTTCTATTGCTGTCCATTGTTTGATGGTTCACCCTTTACCACTCCTCCTCTTCGCCTCCCTCCCATCTCTTTCGCCTTCCCCTCCCCCCCCCCAAAAAAAGGGGGAAGTCTGACACACAAGGGTGATTGTGTAAAACCTGCTAATTTCAAAGTGCTGAGATCAATTCTGGTAGATCCCAATGGTTGACTGGGGACTAGCTGAAACTGTGTTTGCATCCCATTTTCATGTCTGAAATGCTAGGACTGAAAAAAAAAAACCTGCCCTGAAGAGCTCTTTCCTACAGGGTGGCTAGAGCGGAGGTCATCTTAAACCAGCTCTGGGCGCACTGTATGCGAGACACCGTTCCTCAAAGGCAACCTGCAAGAGCCCTTCTTAATGTATGAACTTCTTCCCATAATGTTGCTCTTGACTCCTTTAGGAATCAAGGCAAAAAAGGACATGAAACAATGTGGTTGTGGCTCATGCAGTTCTTCAGTCTTGCAGCTGCTAGCTGTGTCCTTGCCACCACTGACAGTATGTGTCCATTATTTTGGAGATTATGGTGAGGCATGAAATTCACTTCTACTTTTAGGCTATTCACTCATTTATGAAAAGTTTGTCAACTGTACTCTTGTAGGCAACGTGATCTCTTTATTATTTTTTTTTAGGTGTATAGAAATAGAAGACCACACAAACACATCTATGTGTGGCAACAGGTACATTATCAGATTATGTCAGAGAATATGCACTGGCCTGTTTTGAGATGAAGGTCGTGCTGGCACAATTTAGAGCTGGGGGGAGCAATAAATCCTCACCACCTCCTCCCTTCTTTTGCACATTGCTGGTTTTTTTAGAAAGGGCATTAGGAATCTGAAAGTATGTGTCTTCAACATGTTCCCAACAACTTTTTATGCATGAATAATCACAGTAACAGTTATAAATGCATTGTTATCAAATGGCATTGACAAGCAAGATGAGCGAGGCAAAAAAAAGGCATGTAAGAGAGGCTCTGAAAGTCAAAGGAAAGAAAGGGCATGCCAGGAGGTTCCTGGAAATACAGCAAGGTGGGTAGAGAACAGGAGTGCTTGGGCAAAAGAGCATGGGAGCTGGGAAGAAACAAGGATGGAGTGCGAGAGTAGAAGGTGGGGGAAGACCAGGGGCAGTAGATGGCCTTAACCTACAGAAGAAAGGCAGAAACATGGTGTTACCCAGCCTCTGGGGAACATGTCAACAACAGATGAAAATTCATTTTACCAACCATTTAAAGACTCTTCAAAATTGGTCTCTTCCCCCATGCTTGAATGTTGTTGTTTCATTCAAAAACAACTTATAAAATCAAAGAAATAGTCAAAAAGGCATTATCAGTTACTGCACACAATCAATTCCAAGTCTTACAACTCAAGTACTGTTCTACTCACACATATTTGAAGGCTTTCTTATACCAATGCCTTGCTTTTCATATCTCTTACAAAAAGACTTCCCTCAAATTCCTGATAATTTCACTGAGAAGGTGATGCTTAGCTGTGGCCCTTTACATGTTTGTAGGGAGTACAAGCAGGGGGTAGATTTTTAAGTAAAAGCATGGTCCCTGTGATCTTGCTCAGAATGAACAGAATAGATTAAAGGAAGGTAGTCTAGATCAGTAAAATTAATTAGAGCTATTTATGGACTACCTTTGTTACAAAATTTAAAATGAGGAAGGTAAGGAAATATCAAATTAACTCCTCACTGGAAAAAAACCCTGGATTTTCAAAATCATAATCCTAAAAAAATATACATTTTCTAGGTAATAGGAAGAAAACATTTGGACATTTTCTGTGCTTGTTACTTTGAGTCCCAGAATCTTTCTGTTTAGCTAATACAGTATAAGATTAATTCTCTCACAGCACATTGCCTGGAGTTCAGTGCACATGTTTACTGATGTGTACAGCTCTCAAATAAGTTTAGTGCTTCTTTCACCCACTGTTAGGAAGTATATTTAAAAGAAATTGCCTTTTATAGATTTAAATTACAAAAGTACTGATATCATGCAAAAAGCAGTTCAACTCATGCAAGCATACAAATGTGTAAATCTTAGGGAAAAAGATACCCAGGGCTAATATGAATGTAAATAGGATTAGCTGCTTGCATTAGTGTCTGAAATACAATTTTAAATGCTTACTGCCTGGTTATTCTTACATATATATATATATATATATGCATACATGTCTATATAAATATTTTAATGTGTATATATATCTGTGTGTATGTATGTATTCCCCAAAATATATTTTGCTAGTACTTGAAAAAACATAGTTTTTTCTAAACAGGAAGACTTTTAAAGAGATTACTTAATGACAGCTATGTTAGTGATGGAATCTAATATACTATTACATATAGAAGGTTTACATTTGTTGCTATATGAAATATTAACCCAAAATAAGGACAGATTTCCATCCTTCCTATATCCATCCAAATGCAATAGTAATTTTAGACCCAGTCTTCTCACTGAATCATGAACAATGACAGCCACCAGATTCTCTATAAGGCCATGAAAAGAACAATTTTCAGTTAATGGTACCACTAAAGCTGCATAAATCAATGTACGAGGCATTTCATTAGAGGTTTCAGTCCCCTATGTCATGGCTTCTGCAGCAAAGCAAGTCCTTTAAGCAGCCTTAGTGGTAGTATAGGGAATTTAGTTTTGTTATTACTTATGTTAAACTGATGGAACTATGTGGGTTATAGGAAGCCTAAAAAAAATCAGTTATCTGACATACTTGAAATAGGGTAGCTGTCTAAGGAATAGGGCAGATTTTGTTTCTCAAAATGTTTAATCTTCTTGCTGTTTCTACTTGCTAATAGAAATGGTAATTCTTTTTCTAGAAATAACCATGTATACCTGTGAATTGTCTAGTTTGTGACAGCTAAAAAGCAATAGTGTCATTTTCTTTCCTGTGTGTAGTTAAGTTAGAGTGATACCATAATAATTGTACCTGAGTTTGTATAGAAGAAAGAGTCCTAATTAAAGTATCTGTGTGCCCTGTCAAACTGGGCAAACACTTGTCAGAAGAGACAATGCTGCATACCTGGCGTGTGATGTCAGCGTGACAATTGCTCAGGCAGAAAAGTGTGTATTTTCTAAAATACCAGCTTTATAAAACTGGTCTGTTGTGCAGAGGGGCCCTGCGATGAGCGGTGCTGTGGGTTCTGTTTTGATAATCTCCATATAGCTATAGGCGGTGTGTAGAACATGGGAAATCAAAATTAATTCTACAGGGTGTACAGTGTGGCAAAAAATTACACCATACCACACCCTCTCCCAATTTTCAGTTAGACTTGCTTTGTTTTAACATTCTCAAGTAAAACATTCCTATTTCTTTGGGAAGAACATTTTTAATTTACAAATGTCTTGTTTATGTATAAAATAGCCTCCAAGCCCTCTGCCATGTTCAGTTTTCCAAATCACAGCAAAACCTTTTTTGGTAGCAAAATATTTTTTCCTCCATTCAAAAATCAAATACACACATTACCCCCCCAAAATCTGTTTAAGCTCACCATCCTTAATTTTTTTTTTAATAGCATTCAGTAAAACGAACAAAAAAGGGTTGTTTTGCTACTCTAAGCAGAGGGTTGAATTTGAGTCAATACAACAGACCAAGCCTGTATGTTAACTGTGTATTCTATGCAATCTAAGGCACTGGTCCCCAGTAGTCTGAGGCCATCAGCTCTTGTTCTGCACAAGCAGAACATGGTAAGCATCAGTGTCAGTAATGTTTCTCCCTGGCAAAATACAATGGCCACGTAGGATGGGAATTGGTCATCCTGCACGTAGTCATTGTACTGGATAAGGTTGTGTTTGGCTTTTGTATGGGAAGTAGAACTTCCCTTGGTGGATTTACTTTAAATCTGAAACCTGCAGCTACTCTTGAGTCACCAAGAACAGACCAGCAATGGTCACATTCTGCCCTGCCTTCTTGTCTTCATTCCTGCACTTAGCACAGCAGTGGCTTTGTTTTGGAAAAGCTCCTCAGGAGTGAGCATGCAGAAGGAGTCTATGTTCCCATGACACTAAATCTTTTGTATAAAAATGACCTTCATTTTACACCCCTGACATGTAAATAGCTCGGTGAAGTTGCTTGGCCTGGATTTGGTCTTGCTGCAGTGGAAATCGGGAGCTGCAGCGTGTAAGTTGGTGGGTTTACACCAGTGGGACCAGGATCGGGCTCCCCCATGCACGCACACGTGAGTTAAGCAAGCAGGACTTGCCCTTTGTTGTGGACTACCAGCTTCCTTCGCTCTCCTGTTAATTTTCCTGGATAATGCATCCTATTGTAAATAGATATTGCCAGCATTATGTAACATAAAGAAAGAGAGGTCACTACATCACTTTTTTCATAATTATACACAAACCAAAATGAGTGCATAAGCGAGACCAGAAAAGAGCTCTGAGTGTTTACAGAAATAAAAATAAATGAGTGTGTTTTTTAAATTAATATTTTCAAATGTTCAGGTTGAATTAATTTGAGAAATATGAATATGTATTGGTAGTGTTAATTCTTTGGGGTTTTGAAAATTCTTACAACCACATAATTAAATGAGTGCCTTTAGAAATACTGATAAAACCCATTGCCATTCAAATATCCATATAAGACAACAGGGGCTGTAAGCTGTAGGCTTTAGAGATTAGTTTGGCCATGGGCCAGTATTTATCACAACATTTCCATCTTAGAAGATAAAATTTAATCATTTTTATTTAAATATAAATCAGAATTAATGCAGGTTTTAAAAAAAAGAAATGTATAACCTAATCGCAATATCTTTATTTTAGAGATGCTTGCCTCTATTGTCTCTACTCAAAGGAGCAATGCTGTCTTTGTTGTGCTGCTCTTCCTTCAGATTTTTTTTCTTCTACAAGGGTGCAAAAGCAAGGGGCGGTTGACCCAAATACAGTCCTATCTCCTAATTTTGCCAAGATCAAAGGCATTTCTAGCGTTTTATGTGCTGCCTATTGGTGAAGTCTAAGAACACTGTGTTTAGGCATTTCTTCACTTCCCAGACACAAACACAGCCAGCCCAGAATCAAGCTTTGCAGTCTTACGTTCCGTCAGCGCCTTCTCCATGCAGTAATACCCACTACCTCCATGCCCTTGTGCGTGCCACATGCCATAATCGACATATTTGCCTGAGGAGCCCTAGCTCTGCCTTATCAACTGTGCATATAGTTTTGCTGAGCTTGTGCGCATGCAAAATGATTAATTATAATGTGTTGAGGTTTTTTCCCCTTTTTGAAAAGAAATATAAAACAGGCTGGCAGTTTTTGAGACAAATTTTGAAAAAAATTTGACTGCCTGCTTTTCCCTAGAGATAGGAATTTCTGGTTCATGTGGTTGTATTTATTGATGCTACTTAGCTGGCTGAAGGAAAGTGCTCCTCTTAAATAATGGAAAGGTAGAAGCTTGGACATTATTTGCAGCAGCCACCAACCTATACGAAGCTTTCTCAACTGCCTACACATACGTTGTACCCATATAGGGAAGATGATGCGAATTCTGCATTACCATATTGCAGTTCTTGTAGTGTTACAATGACTTTTACAGTCCTGGTATCAGAAAGGAACTGTCTCAAACCTGCTTTCTGTCTGCTTTAGATGATGGTATGACTTGGTAAAGTGAAAATAACTCTTATTTCAGTTGAGCTAACGAAGTGGTGTTCGTTACAGTGTAGCTAAATCAATTCTAAGCAAAGCCTGGGAGTCCTCATCTCTCGCTCCAAATTACAAAGTACAACAAGGGAGAACATTTCAAAACACTGGAGGGCTGAGAAAACCTCCAGCCAACTTGCTGGGATTGCTCTGGTAATGCTAATTCCGCTAACAACCAGCGTGCAACTTGGATCAGTGGCAACACTGCCGTAGGATCCCTGCTTACACCGTCCCAGTAGATCGAACAAGTGATCACACGTGATTTCCTGCACAGCAAGCTCTAAAAGCAGCTTTTTTTTATATTAGGCTTTGATGTGAATGTGTATACACGTAAAAAATGCTAAATGGATAATTAATAAAATGTTAATTTTTTTCTCTAATGGAGAAGCTCTTGTTATGTTACAAAAATCCAAAGCTGGTCTTGCAGCATCCTTCATCATCTCGAGAGAGCACTGCTATAAACTTTCTCTGGGAGAAAGAAATAGAACTGTTCTTCTTTATCAACACTAATTCTCACGTAAGGAAGGCAAACTGTATCTGACCTTTAATACAAAAGTAAGTTCAGTGCTATTCCTCAGCTTCATATTGGAATAACATATTAACACCTTTAAAATGTGAACTGCTTGTTATTTCTGTACTCCGTTTTCTGCTATCGGTGTCTGTTCAGTTGTTTTGCTTCTCCAGGACAGTAACCAGGTCATATAATGGAAAAAGACATTATTTTAGAAAATTGTTAGGTTGCTTAATACTGGTAAAATATATATATGTGTGTGTAATATACGTGTATATGCATATATATGCACGCAGGGTTATAATCTCAAGCACTGATTACATATCTTAGCATCAGCTGCATAAGTGACCAGAGTGTTTGCTGTGATAAATCGTAGCCCCCACTGTCTCCTGTTTCTTCAGTAAACACAGCAGAATTCAAAGCGGAGCTGAAGGTGGATCTATTTCTTCAGCTTCAACGGATTTCCATGCTTGTTTTGCAGCAGCTCTTGAATACTAAAAGGTAGTTGCTGAGCTCATGCTTCTTGACCTAAGGCTATGTTGGTATTAGTTGTTATAACCCTTTAGCGATTCAGACTAAGTGGGGCACTTCATTAGCTCCAGTTAAAGACAAAACAAAAATGTTTGTTTAAACTAGCAGATCTTAAAGCTGTGTTTCTTTCACACCATTTAGAAGATTTCCCACAAGCTTTCCCCTTGGGCTTGTCTTCAAAAACCAACATTTTTTCAGGTGCTCTATGAACTGAGACTGGCTTCCCGTAACCTCTTCCTCACTCTTAACCCATAGAGCATGTGCACACGTATCTGAAACGTGTTAGTTAAATGGCATTTATTTTTCAGACTTCCTGGGGGCAGTATCATACTGCACAAAGTATATTTCACCCACTGTCAAGTGAGACTGATTTCCAGTTAAATACCAATATTAAGTATAAACTGGATACTCAGGATAACACTTTGATGTACATCTTTTCACTGAATTTTGGATATTGTGTTCTCCCTGTTATTGAACAAAAGGTGACCCTTGTGAAAAGAGACAGCTAGCAAGGGGCAGGTTGGGGAAAGGTCTTTTTGGTGATGTTTATCCATGGCATCCCCATTTGAATTGTACTTGTAGGTACCTCACCTTAGCATTGACACATAATTTCCTTTATACATATCAAGACCGGTTTTGCAGAAAAGTTCCTCTTTATAAACCATTTTAGTGGTCAAATGGTGACTTTCAGGGAAAGCAGAGGACTGAGGATCTTATCAAGTAAAGACAAGGGGAAATATTCCATGGGAAACTTGCTTGTAGCTGCCCTAGGATGGTGGCAAGGCAAGGAAATGCTTTGTGGGAAACCGAGAAATTAATGAAACTGGGGGACTGTCCCTTTTTTTTTTTTTTGACAGTCCCAGTGTTGCCAGCAGAACTCCACTGAGGGGCTGTTTGCTTAGGGGCTGCCTGTAGGTATGAGGACACACAACATTGTGTAACAAGCCAGAAATGAGTCTTGTGTAGTTGGATGGATGTGCCTAATTCAGGGCATGTGGGGTAAAGCAGGTGGCTTGGTTTGCTGGTGTTTTCCCACCTAGACTGACTTCAGCAACCTGAAAACCAAATTCAGAACTAAAGGCTTTTCTTGCAGGTCCAGAGAAAAATGACGTTATTGAAAATGATCCATTTGTCTTCAGGGTGAATGTTTCCACCACCTGGCACAAATGCCTTCCCATAGGGCAGAAATCGTGCCATGTTCTTTGGGGCCCGCTAAGATTAATCAAGCTGCTTGTGTTTCAGCATGTTGTAAAATTAGGTGCTCCATCAAGACAAGAAATAGCTATTGTTTAAACGACTACTCCAGCATCCTGCTGTTTGATTCTTAGATAACAATGCTATGGGATTTTGGAAAAGCTTTGCCTACCAGGTTAACTGAAGAGAGTTGTTTAAGGGAGCAAATTAGAATCTTAAAAAACTATGAATGTAGAAAAAGGGCTTGTTTTTAATACAGAAACATCTTAAGAATGTATGAAAGACCACTGATTCTTCTGTATGTGACTTGCTTGAAATGTAATGAAGTCACTGCAATCTTACATGCCTCATGCTGAACTTGGGCTGCAGTTCAATGTCTAGTCCTGTTGGATACACTGGGAGTTGTAGCATTGTGTGCACCATCGATTTTTCTGGATCTTGAGGCGCTCTTCAAGGGTGTCAGTTCTTATGCAGTTGCCTGTCAGCAAAAAGATAATGTATAGGCAATGGTTCCACATATTTTCCAGGATCAGTTACTAAAGTTGGTAAAGTGTCAGTAGGAATATTCACAGTAGCATCTTAGATTTTCTTTTACTCTTAGAAAACATTGCTGGTTCAAAAGAGCTGCTGGGCTGACAGAGGAGGTGTGATGAAGATTTATATTACAACCATGCTTTTGATGACAATTACTAAATTACTGTTTTTACAGCCCATCAAAATGTGTGTGAAGTCTGTGTGCCTGCATGTCTATGCATGCGTGTGTATTTTTTGTGGAAATGTTCATGTCTAAGGATGCCCTGAAATGATCAGTCAAGTCTGAAATGAAAAGTAGTAAAACAGTGAGGTCTTTTTATTTGCCTGATGTTTCTGATCCTTTGGGGGTATGCTGGGGTCACGTTTAGAAGCTTTTCCTCACCAGACTAAGTTTTTTTTTTGTTTGTTTGTTTATTTATTTGAAAAAAAAAAAAACCCACACCCCCCCTCCCACCTCCTTCCAAAAAACAAACCAAACCAAAAAAATCTTATCTGATCAAGTGCCTTCAGGAACTGGGTCTTTTAATGAAACACTTGGTATCTCCAGATTTGTCCTAAGAACACAGCTGCCAGCAACACCAGGTGGTGTTCTAAGAATCAACATTATTATTATTAAAAAAAATACTGGCCAGAACATACTCAGAAATGTACTGAAGAGTAATAAAAAAGTGAATAATAGTTTAAATGCTTTTCAGCTGTTCAATAAGGCAAACAGATGTAGTAACACATACTTAGGAGCATGTTATGTACTTTAAATAAAGAAGTTTGGAGTATCATTTCATCATGGACAAAAAGAGAGACAGAATAATGGACTTATTTCAAGAGTCAAAATTTTAGGGAAGAGTGCAAGAGCTGTGCTGAGTTTTGTATTGGAGCAAGTCCTGGGAGCTGCAGTAAGCTGCACATGATTGGAGAAGACCTACTGCACCACGGTAAGTGGTTTCATGAAACAGCTTCCTGAGACACAGTTAAATAAAAGGTTTTTGAGAAGCTGCCAAACTGTTAAAGGCACATAACATTGGAGTATTTGCGCAGGCAAGGAAGCAAATGATAACGAAAGGTGACATATTTAATGGAGAATGCCTTGTAAATTTTCAATGAAAACCTGTCAGGCAACCTGATGAAAATGCAGCAAACACAGCTTGGAAGTGGTAAAAAGGCTGAAATTTTGGTGTGAGGAATTGTGACTTAGTGTCAGTCTAATGGGAAGGCATCAAAAATCACCTAAATCTTTGTGTTAAGATGTAGATGCTACTGATGTTTTGATGGGAAAGTAAAGAAAAAAATCAGTAAATAGATTTTCTGGACTCAAAAATAACTCTTTGTACAGATATAAATAAAATCTTCTTGCATGTGTTAATTTTATGTAGTTTGGTTATTAGTAGTAGCCCTTATAGCGTTGTCTCAGAAACTTGGGCTCCCAAGCAGGAGCACTGTCTGTGGGACTTCGTGGAGGAGGCTTTGCCTGGGAGGGAGGTTGGGTTGGAGTTCTCAGGTCCCTACTGCATTTCTCACTCTCCTCTGACTCCTTGTTTTCGTCAAGCTTTCTTTCTGCTCAGCTAGTGCCACAATCCCTGAGCATGCCCTGTGTTCCTCCCTCCTTCTCTGAGATACTGTCACCTGGCTTTGTTTTTCCCCATTTGGTGACCTCTTTTTTTACCTGCCAAGATTCCCATTTCTGGCCATATTGAAAGGGCAGGATCTCACAGGTAGTCTCCCTCCATGGCTAGTGTTAGGCTGGAGTCCAGCTGGTGAGGTTACCAGTTGCTTCCTTAGATTCTCCCAGCAGTGGAAAGAGCTAAGAGCAGCTAGGAATAGGCTCCCAAGAGCCTGAAGCTTCTGATGATACTGCAGGAATACAAAGTTAGCTAGAATTCATGGTGTAGCAAGTTTGGATAAGGCTTTAATCTACCCTGTGAAGCTTCAGAGCTGTGGCTGCTTGGTTTCCCTCTCCTTCTCAGAACAATGTGGTTCTTGGACCAGAAGTAGGAAGTTGTGACATACGGAGAGGTAGTTTGAAATCAGTGGGATAAGTCAGAATAGGGTGATAGTTTGCTTGAAATGAGTAGCAGAATCTGTTCCTCACTGACATGAACAGAAATGAAATTGCTGACAAAGATGTCTTCAACAGAAGGTGACGATTTCATCCCAGGTGTGTGCTCACCCAGATCTATATGTATCTATAGCAGTGAAATCCTCTGCACCCTAAACCCATACAGAATTTTCAGAAAATACAGGAGACATTAACAGAGTTTTAATAACAAATTTTTATGTATGTAGCTACATAGAAAAGCAAGTTAAAAAAAAGAGATGTTCCTGTAAGTCTGAAAAGCTTCCTTCTACCTACAGGAGCAAACATATTTGAAGTTAATGCCAATAAATCACAGATGCTGCCTTTTAACCATCATTATCCTTATTCCCTGGGAAGGGAGTGTGAGTTCAGGCTTGAAGCATCATCCCTGATTTTCTGCCCTGACTTTAAATTTCCTTACATTTTGAATTTGTCATACATTTAGCATTACTTCAATGTGTTTCTTGTGTGTGGGTGAATACAAAGAGCAGGAGGTCACGAGAGGCATCACCTTGTTATATCCAGAGGTCAAAGCTAAGAGAGTGTCAGTTTCCATTTTAGGCTTTTGTGGCATAGTTGACATTATATATACTCTTAGGTATGCAATGCAAATCACATTCCTGCAAGCTAATTATAGGATAAATGTAGCCACTTAACTAGGCAGCAGGCATGTCATCTCAGCATGGAGCTATCATATTATATACATTTGCTGTCTACTGTATAATTAACAGGATAAAAATATTACTGCCAGATACCATAAAAAAAATTAACACTATCTTAATTGTCTTTTCAGCTCAGGTATAGCCTATTACCATTTCAAAAAAGACCTTCTCTAATACACTAGAATTTTAAACTTCATTTGCTGAAGATGCCATTAATCCCTTTTCACACTTTGATCTGCCATTGTGATACCTTTGGACTTTGACTTTCTGTTTTGCTTTTGAACTCTCCTTAAAAACTATTACTGAGATTTAGTGGCTTAAATTTTGAGGTTGCTCAGGACTCTGCGTTTGATTTTTAGAAATTTAGTGACAGTGCAGTTGGGTTTTACCGTAACAGAGATGTATGCAGCCTGTAATAAGCTTTTGTGTAGGGCGCCTTGTTTCCAAGCTTTGGACATTGTTCTTGTTTAATCCAAATTTTGTGCTCTCATTTTTAATGTGTATCCTATACCATTCACTGCTGTCTTGTAGGTGGCTATAAATGAATGGAGTTTCTGAAAGTTTAATCCTAATTCGGAGTATACTTTTATCAATATTTGTGTAATATTTAGATGAAAAGTAGCTGATTCTCCCCCCTTTCCCTTGTAAAATTGCTGGAATCTCTCTGTGATCTGAATGCAACATCGCTGCTGATGTTATCTCAAGTTTATACCTCTCACTTTGTGAAACTGTTTGGACTCTCCAGAATCTGAATGCAGCTTTTTCTACTTGGAATTAATTATATAATGGCTCACATTCAGAGAGTATTAAGAATATATGTTTATTTTCAGGTTTTTGTGGCAATAATTAAAGCTGAATACTTTCATTAATTTAGTTAATTGCTCCTGAATTATTTGCTACAGCAGCCTGCAAATTGCTTCTGAAATATATCTGTGTTACAGGTTTGTAAAACCCAGTAACTGGAGAAAAGACTTGAGATAAACGTAGCACTACCTAATCTGGCGAAGCTTTCTCTGTTATTTCTGTTGCAGTAGGTCTGTAGGAATCTTAAGAAGTTATTGCATATTTACTTAAATGTTGACATCGGTAATGACACACATGGCTAACAGATTTTCCACATGTTTTCCTCCCTGGATGACATCTTCCTACTCCATCAGGACTCAAAGTCTGATTGTGGAGGCTGTTGATTGATTGCTTAGAGCACATGAGGTTTGGGGAAAACACAAGAATGACAGTTTATATAAATATCCTAATATGACACTTTTTTCTAGGTTTACCCTAACTTTTATTTTTCTCTGACCTAGAAATGATTTTTATAAGTGTACAAAAACCCACAGATACTTTAGAAACACAGTTGACTCACTCAGACATCTTGTTAGCATTTTGTACTTAATTGCTTCTTTCTCTGCTTACCCAGGGGGGAATTGTACATGCCAAGATGGATCTCTACTAGATCTAATAGGAGAAAAAACCCAAAAGGAAATAATGACTAGTCGTCCAGATCATGCTTAGTCGTCCAGGAGATGAGGGGGAGTGCTTTTCCCTGGCAGTGAAACCCCAAAATGTGTAACTAGCTCGTCCAGTGTCTTCTAGATTTTCAGATTAGAAATGGTATTTTTATTGTACTCCCTCTTTCTACATAAAGAGCCCGTTTAAAGCACTGTATAAGCTACTTGTGGAAAAAGTAGCTACTATCTGTAGAATTCGCTTTAAAAAGAATATTGTTACCCCTGAAAGCATTGCTGCCTTGTGTGAGCCTCTGGAAAAAAGAAAGATAGCATTATGACAGCCTCTTTTCTCTGTGAAGACCAAAGGGCAGCCTAATATTGTATGTATGGAGACAGCTTTAATAGCAAATAGCCAAAGGGGTTCTTTAGGAAATAAGAGACCTCCACGAAGATGTTTGCATATTTACATATAAATCCACAGAGGGATATATGAACATGCCATGCTGATACCTGTCTTGCTAAAGCTATGGAAGGGAGTAATAGTATTTTTTTTCATGCTGAGCTACTTGCACACGGAAGTGATTAGTGAATTTCCAGATATATGGAAGCTTAAAATGATCATATTTTAAAGGAATTTTTTTTTTCAGGACCAAAGGGAAGCGCCTGTCTTGGGTCTGCATCTCCTACAAATGTAGCTATTTACCACAATTCCAAAGGTGCTGGCATTTCTTCCCTGTGTTTGAGACAGACAGCAAGTGATTTCCTTTTGTCAGTGGATTTGAAATGTAACACAAATTTGATATTTTAATGTTTTACCCTGCGTACCCTAAAGAAACTAAATTAAAAATGAAATATCAGACAACTGTATTTCCTCGTTGTAGCCCTTTCAACAATCTTGTCCGCAAAATTTTCTACTGATTTTGGTGGCAATGCCAAAACTAATCTCTGGAGACAACATTAAATAATTCCGTACCTCAACAACTGACTTCTAGACTAGAATCATCTTTAAAAATGCACAGTAGTGTGGGGAGTGTTTCTCCAGACCATCTATGATCCTGCTGTCTCTTAATGCTTGTGCTGCCAAATTGAAGGATTGGGTTCCCAACATTTCCAGGGCTCTCAGACTTGAGGCTGTCATGACATTCCCTCACTTCAGGCACATTGTTCCTCTTTCTTTTACTGAATACATTAGAGGGTTTTTTAAAGGACAGAGCAACGTTAATCCTAATAGCCTTAGGTCTGAGACTCCATGCTGTTGGCTGATAAACCAGCCTGTCTCCTTCCACACCCAGAACACTTATTCACTTTACTGGCTTTATCTTCCCCAACATCATCAGTGATTTATCCTTTTAATCTCTCCAAATCAGTTATAGCTACTATTCTTTTAACTATGGCTAAGTGTTGGAAAATTCTTCTTGAATTGATGCGGTTCTAGAAAGGTTTTGCCAATCAGTTGTGTGATATCTTGTTCTCAGGATTAAAAATGACCTTGCCTGGAGCGTGTTAGAAGATTAAACAGCAGCTCACGGTGCTCCGGGGAGCTAACAGTGGTGTCCAGCTCCTCATTCAACAGTTCTGAGGAGAGTTCCTCAGTTTAACCCCAGGGTCTGCAAAACAATCCTTTTGTTGACTGGGCTTTCGTGAGAGGAACAAGAAAGTAACAGTACTCTTGTGAGCTCTGCCCGTTTCCAGCAGCAGATGCCGCTCGCTGGGGTTTGTGCAGATGTTATTCATGACATGGTCTCTGCTTGACTCTGCCTGGACAAGATTCAGCTAAAGTCTCTGGTGAGTTGGGATTAATTTGCTTGGGGTCCTTTCTCCCAGAGGCTTGTAGTGATATCTGAATGTATTTTCTTAATTAATAGGAAACGTTCCTGTTTTACACATACAAGTTTGCTTGTTGTAGCTTCTGGCTGTTCTCAAACCACTTGTTAGAGGAGCTTATAAACTGAAGAAAACTAAATGTGGCTGTGTGATACTTCTGCCTGGAAGCTTGCTTACCCCTGGTACCCCAGAACATGGACATGGACGCTCATTGTTCTGGATATCAGGGATTCCCTGACATTAGCTTAGAGATGTCTTTGTTATTCCTCTCTGGTTGAACTTTCTACTCCTCGGACAGAACTATGTGGTGAAATAATAAATTACACAGAAGTTAAGTGTACCTTCTTTCAGGAGATCTTTAGTCCATTTAAATCAGCTGTTTTTACTGCTTTGTCCTGTAATCCAGGTTTGTCCCTATGTTGTTAGAAGAGACAGGTCTTGTTTTCATTGCAACAATACTTGAATAGCATTAATATTGTGATAAGAAATGCATCTGAGGTATCTCTTCAGTTAATTTTACACAGTCTGCAGTGGTCATTTACATGTTAAAATGCATCCTATATATCTTTGTAAAGGAAGCTAGATAGGCTTAATCCAGCTCTGGTGACCCCAAGAGAAGTGACAAGCTCTGCCTTATTAGTCATCACTACGAGCATGGTTCCCTCTTATCGTGACTTCTGACTGTCTGGTACAATGAAGATTTACAGAAATACATGATCCGCTAATCCTCTGTGTTTAAAGGAAGAGTACAGGGATTATATGGTCATTCTCTTACTGTCATGACCAGGTATCGTGGTGGGGGAGTTGATTTTTTTCGGAACATCTTTAGAAACACTGGAAGCTGTTTTAATAGCACCTTAGCTGTGAATTAAGCTGTCATTGCTCAGTGATCACTGCTGTCTTATGGCTATTTTCCAGGCATTCTGGTCTGCCTATAGATAAGAACGCTCAGCTCTTCTTGATTTTGATGAGGGCTGCATGCCTGAAACTGCCATTAGAATTAGTTAAGGAAAATGGTAACAGGGAGATGGTGGTTTGAGAACAGAGAATTTTAAAACCCACTTGATACGCCACAAAAAACAAAACTTGCTCCCATGTTGCTGTTTTCTCCAAAATGTTCTGTTGCTTAGGCTATATTGATTCACTAACTCCCTTCTTTCTCAGGTGTCTTCTTAGATACTTGCATAAGGTGAGGAAAAGACATCAGTGGTATCTGTTCTAAATGCTCACCACTAAGTAAACATCCAAGATCCTTCATAGTTCAAGAAAGAGGAAGGTAATGGCTGCCAATTTACGGCTTTCTGGAATCAGATAAGGCTTTACGTTTCAGTCTTATTTGGGCAACCTCAGTGCTTTGATGTCAACTGTACGAGAACCGATAGCCACGCTGGAAACTGAGTTTCATCACAACCATTTCCTTCTGGCTGAAGTTCACATTGCAGATACCTTCTCGCTTCAATATTATTTCTGCTAGCAATAGAACTGCAAAACACTCTGCAAATAGGTATTAGCTCTAAGATGTTGAACTCTCTATCTGTCAGCAGGCCTTTGAAGCCTAATTCGGTGTCAAAATGAAACACACTGGTACCAAATGTTCCTCATATCTCTTAGGAATATTAATATGGTTAGTCCGCAGGGAGACAGAGAAATTGGAAACATGCATATGGAGGTCAAAGGAAGAGAAGAGGAACCCTAATAGACAGAAAACTAACAAAGTAATCTTATAAGGTTTTTCTTTTACATCTCAAGGTAGATTGAGGTGGGGTGGAGGCTGTGACGCCTGCATTAGAATTGATGATTAGGTAACACAGCTCAATCCTTATTATAGAATAAGGGGAGAGACCAGATAGGTTGCTGATCTATGACCTGCTGAGGTCTATGGATCCATTCCCATTTTTGGCATTGCTGATTAAAGGTGTTCACGTGTTGGGATCTTTGCTCCTCGCTTATGATAGTGTTGTGACAAAGCATGTGTTGCTTGCTTCACCCCAACATAAAAAGGGATCCCTGACAGGGGTTCATGCTTATTGTTGCATGCAACAAACATATAGAGTAGTTGCCAGCATAGAAAGCTATGTTGTATGATATTGCTGAACTCTGTTTTTAGGTAGAGAAGTAGACACCATTGGCTTAATTTAATATCAAACACTGGGTTTTTTCTCACTTCTCAAACCATACAATGGAAAAGAATGCCCCAATTTAACTTGTCTTACCTGAGAATCAGTAAAAATTGGGAAAACATTGTTTAGTGAGTGCAAACAGGTGTCTAGTGTGTTGTTTTTTTTTTTTTAATATTAATGTTAATAAAAGCAGCACACTAGTTGCAGTAGTATTTTTGCAAAATACCAGGGCCAGTTGGACTATGTGGAAGGGGAATTGATTTCCTCTGGTAGAAAGATATTTTGGTTTTGTTCAGATACATGAAGTAATTGCCATTTACGTTTTGATTTGTTGTTGATTCCTAGATATTCACTCTGGAGTACTTCTGATTTACTCCCTTATAAATGTTAGAAGAGTGGGTAATTAAATGTTATTTTGTGACCTTTATGTGCCTTAAGGAAAGAGACATGATTATCTTATCTCACATCAATTTTGGGCCTTCATAGCCATCTATCATGAAAAAATATTCTGCAACGTGGTGCACTGGAATTAATGCCTGCTCCATTAAATGAAAGACATAGTTAAAGATGCACCGTGAAACCAGTTTCTCAAACTAGTGATGTTTCATGTATACATTGTCCATTTCTGTCATATTTCTTTTTCACATTTTGTTCATCTCTATGAATAATAACATGAAAGTGCTTATGTCTCCAAGGAACTTTGTCGTCTTCAGTACCGATTTTGAAATAGAATCTGTTCATAGATTTGTGTTTTATTACTGCAGTTTTTAACAAGCTACTTGCTCCTTCAAAGTTGAATTCTCAAAATGCAAATTCTTCACCTACACAATTTAGCAAGGAATTGTGGTAGATCTTCTTGACAGGTGAGCACAAGAAACCTCCTTTGTTTCTGTTGTATCAAGGAAGCTTGTTCTCAAATTCTGCTTGTTGTGTTTTGGGAAATAGCTGTCAAAAATTAAGTTCTGCTAATTGTAGCAACTCTAAATCACAGAAACTGAATGCATGTTTCCCATATATTGCTAAAACATTCCTCATTGCATAACAAAGATAAATGGGTGCAAAAAATACATAATGCATGTCTTTCCCATGTAGAATGTGACAGGCTTTCACTGAGACAATCTTGTCTTGGGTGAATTAGACATTTTTAATAATACACCATAGGCTTCAAATACTAACATCAATTTATTTCTGGGAAAGGCATGATTCTTATGTGTACAGGAGCCAATTTACACACTTTGTTCTCCCTGTGTATTTTTTTGCAAAAGGTGCCTCACAATGTGTTGAACTACAATTTAGCATCTACTTAGACGCATCTTTCTTTAGGGTTATGTCTACATTTGCAAGTAATGTGAATCCGGTAGTGAAATAGTTGGAGCAGCGGACACCAAGTCCACACTGTACATGTTTTGGTGGGTTCTTACTTGTCCCATGGACTTGAATCCGTGTTGGGCTGGAGTGCTTGAGGTGTGGCCCGGTGAAGCATCTTTCAATTTAGTTTCATTTAAAAGAGGTCTGGCTCATGCACTCCAATACAGCTCTGTGATGAGATCCAGCACATCAATTGGGAGAATAATGTCTAAAGCACATAAATGATTTGAGTTAAAGCACTAATGTGTTTGTGTCCGTAGAGTACGTGCATGCAAGTTCCTAGGAGTGCTAAAAACATTGGGTGTTGTTGGCGACGTTTTTGAAAAAAGAAATGTGGGATTTCTTTTTGTGTGTGAAAAAGCCTGTGAGGTCATCTCCTGGTGACACAGAGCTTAATTGGTACAATATTTAGGATAGTGATGGAGCCTTCTGAGGGGTCTGTTCTAAGAGCAATTTCCTCCTATTCATAGAGTGAATTCAAGAGCACTGCACTCTTCTTTTATTGATGTTCCTTTCACTGCTCACCACCTGTGTCAGCTCAGCTTCAGTATCAAGTATTTTCCAACATATGGTCAGAACAAGTGATTTTGGTGTTCATATCTTCAGAAAACAAACATGAAAATAGCCATGGAGCTAAGGATGTTAAGTATAAGAAGTCAAACACAGTATGCCATGTCCTTAAGTAATTTATGCTAATGTCTGTCCATTACCCATAGCAAAGCTATGAGGAGTTACTTGAGCTGGAGACTTGGCCCACACATGGAAGCTGTTCCCAAATAATGTGTCATTAATAGTCAGGGTTTATATATTTATTTTCATATGTAAAAGATTGACCTATTGACAAGTCTAATGCTTGTGAAGATTGAGTTGCCTGTGCACTGTTCTGCCCAAGAGCAATGCTCGTTGCTGTGTGCGACAATGTCGATCCAGGCAGTTCAAACCTGCCCTGACGACACTTGCACTGAGCTTGAGGTGTGAAACTGCCATTCAGACCTCCTTACAGCCTGTGTGGTTGGGAGAGGGACATAAGGGAGCTGTGGTTCAAGCTCTGCTTCTTTTATTAGCGTGAGATCAGACACTTGCCCAAAATGGCTTTCAGAAACTTTCTTACACGTGGTGACTTAGACAGGGTAGTTCTGCTTACAGAGTTCTTTAATTTAGTCTACAGATATTTCTGTCTTTTTTTTTTTTTATTTTTATTTCAGAATGAGGATGGGGTACATGGTTGAGTTTATCTGTTAGACAACTGCTGCTTGCTAGAAAACTTATATCCCATTAATAAGTACAGAATTTGGGCAAGCTTGTCCTAAAACAAGGTCTGTGTGTGTTGAGGGCTGAATAATTGAAAAACCACTCTGCTGAGTGTTTTCTGGTTTGTCAGTGTGATGATTTTGTGTTAGCGAGGGATGTGGAGTAAAATTTATCTCTGAGGGTGATGAAGAAAGCTGGGCCAGATTTCACGTTTATCAATAAAGGTGTTCTTACAGTTCAGCACAAGAGAACCTGGTCTTTAAAGTTCACACCTTAAATTATTCCAAGATGGAGTATTGATATAGGGATTAATACAACATTTAGACTTCAAGTATTTGCAACATGGGCATTTGCCGTCAAAATGCAGATTCAAACCTTGGTAAATCTCTCATCTCACCGAAGTGATGTAATTAAGACATTACTTTTCAAATTGTTGACATCTTAGATAAATATATGCATTCATTAGTATTTTTTCCCTTTTAATGAAATCCTGAAGATTGTTGAGACTGTGGGCTTTTTTTCCAGTTTTCAGTTTCTGTTTATTCTCAGTAATGACCAAAAGCATTATCACAGTTTTAACACATTATATTAATTGAAATAATGTTTAAGTAACAGACTGGATAAAAAGATCTTGACTTTTTGAAGAGATTGGTAAATAATCACCATTACCAGCCACCTAAAATGACGTATTGCATATCCCGTTTAGGCAGCCTTTATGTGGTTTATTTGCAGACACTTAAATGTATTCCCATTGTTGGCCTTTCCGAATTAGGGATGCTCAATGAAACTCAGAGAAGACACGCTTACATTTTTCAAGTTCACTTGCAAAATTGCAGGCAACCAGGGCATGGATGTCTGGCTGACAGAGATCCTTAGTATGTCCCTTCTGCTTGATCTTTTTAGTCGCTTCCTTTTGCTGCTGTGCAAATGTGGTAGGATAATGGAGAGGTCTATTACCTGTAGCTGTTAATTCTTAAATTTTCTGCAGTTATTTTCAGGGATTTTTTGTTAGATGAATGTCTAAGGATTAAAATTTCCTTGCAGCTGTCAGTAATCCTCAAATTGCTTCTTTTTCTGTTTGACATAGTTTCCCAGGGACTTACTTGGGTCTTGAGGTAGAATAGATTCAGATTAGTTCTAATAAAATGTGCAGAAACATAATTTGTGACAGCTTCTGTCTTAAAAATTTATCAGCCCCATTAACTGCTTATGCTCACTGACACAACCATCTCAAGCAGTTAGAGACAAGGGGGTTGCTGATGAGGTTCGAAGGACTTTGGGTGACTACATTTGCCTTACCTTATCACTATCTAACCTTTCTGCTGTTTTGAGCATGGAGTAAGTTGAAACGCCTGAGAGTCCAGCTTCAGCAATGGCTTTAAGATAATCCACTGCCATGGATCCTGGGATCTGTCTTACCTTACAGCAGTGTATCACATTCCTGACCATCTTTCAACAACTTGGTATAGAAGGATATAAATCTTGATACTGCTACTACTGAAATGCAAGAAATCCTTAAAGATCTTTTGGCCACATTCCTTTTTCTGGTTACTGCTTTTCTAAGGAGATGCTTATGCCCTTGATGTATGCCCTTTGGATGTATTCTGATTTTTTTCTTTCAACTTCCATGTGCTTTTGATACACAGGGAAGAGGTTTCCCGGGCAGTTGTTAGTTTGCTTGTGGCATGCAAAAAAGGGCTGCATGGCATCTTGCTTGTAGTAAGAAAGAAAGAAGAATGGAAAGAGAATTTGAGATGGAAGACAGAGAGAGACATGTGTATTTGCACTAATAATGATAAGGCCATCCAGAGAAAAAACATGTTTTACAAGTGGCAGTATTCCTAAAGAAGCAGGTTCCTCTGGTCCCAGTCCCAGTTGGTAGACTACAGAAGTTTGCCTCAGATAAGAACTTCCTTTTTTTTTTAAAGCTTTCATTGCTGCATCTGTGAGGATCCCCTCAGAAGTCTGGCATCCTAAGGTCTTATTTCATTCTGAAATCTGATGACATGCGAAGGAAAAACTGCACCAGCATCGATGAGTTTTGAATGAGACCCTTACAGCATCAGTCTCTAAAAATGTGACAAGATGTACCAAGGGACTGTCTGCTATGCTTCATTCTCCTACTCATAACTTTATATCATGAAAATGAATGTTTTTTCAGTAGACTGCAAGATGGGTTTGTTTCTGAGAAGTTAGATCCATAATTGCTTATGACTCTTTTATCTAGAAATATTTACAAACAGAAATCATCTAAATCCTGAAGACACTTACTGTGTACCCTACAGAAAATCAATGGTGAGAAATTAAATCAGCCTGTAAGATTACCTATCATCTTCTGTATCAAACTATGTGGATGCTTGTGTCGGACATGAGAACAGGCCCACAGAAAGAGTATTTTGAGATAAGCCACCTGCATTACAAAGGCTTGATGTTTAACACAGAGCATAACTTCAAATTTTCTCATGGTCAGATGGCATGATTCTTGGCCATCTGGCATTAAAGTGGCATCAGCACCATTTTAATGCAGTTGACAATAGCCAGGCATGTAATTAATTTACACTTAAATTTTAATTGTCACTTGTGTTTTATTTGGTGCTCCTAATATCAAAGTCATGTCATTTTGCCATGCAAAAAATAAGCTTTGATGAAAATAAGACTGTAATTATGGGAATGCATAACAATAGAAACGTATTGTTGGTGGTCTCACTACAGAGTCTGTTGAAGTCAGTGTCAAAAACCAATTAGATCAAGCTCATATTAGTTATTAGTTACACGTTTACTCCGTGACCGACTAACAAGCCACACCCTTTCAATTAGACTACAAGTCAATGTGCTTCTGAGTTTTCATTGATCATGTTTTTTTAATTAAAATTAAATGTTTGTAAGCTTTGCTGAAATGGACTAAATGACAGAATTTACAGTTTCCACCATTTTATTTTCACCCATTTTAATTTCTGGGTTTTTGAACTGTGCCTGTCAATGGGTTCTGTTTGTGATCAGATTTTATTTAGTTTAGTGATGGATGCACAAAGTGTATTCTGGGTGGTTAATTGGTATGAAGTGTGTTTTGAACACTTCACTTTCACATACATTAACATTAAAAATAATTTTTAAGTTGGTAAAAACTTCTCTGAGCAGCACAGGCAACATAGCTGAGTATCTCTGAAGAAAATTGATATGAAATGTTCAGCAAAACAAATCTCAAACTTGGATTTTGTCCAGGTACATCTATTTGGGGAAAAAGAAATCTTAAAAAAATTACTGTAGGGCTTTTCTGTGCAGGGTCTCCACCAAGATAAATCTTATACACCCATGTTTCACTGGGAGAAAAAGTTGGTGTTAAAGGGAGTCTCTCCTGTATATTTAAACTTGTTTGTCATGGTAGATATTAGAAATTCATCGAAATCCTAAGGGAAGTTGTCTATTTTGTCTGAAGCTCTTAAGCAGACTGCATTTTGCTTTTCAGTGAAGGAAATGGAATTTGTGGTGTTTTTCTGAAACAAGCACACTGAATTCCTCAAATAGGTTTTCTCTTCCTCACACACACCACACCTCCTCTCTTCCCCCGTGCCCCCCAAGCCCCACCACCCTCTTCAAGTCTATTGTATATCATAAAGGAAATGGAAACAGATTTCAGTATAGAATTTTATTTTCTTTGGATTATGAATGGTTCAGGTTAAGGTAATGTCTTCAGTTTGCACCAGGTACAGGGCTCACACGGTGTTTTTCAATGGTACATTAGTTTTATGTTCTTTTATATGGGAGGGGGGAACTTTCCACCTTGTGCTTCAGTTCCCATTTTTTGTTTTCCATTCTCTGTTGTTGATCGTGGGAATACTAGTAATTTCAAAATTATTCTTGTATCACTTTCTGTTCATCTATGCTGCTGTGTTTGTTCAATCCTTTGGTGGCCTTTGCATACTCTTAAAATGCTTCCTTTTCCATATAATTTTCTACAACTATTTCCCTCTTATTCTTTATCTAGCCCAAAGCATCCATCCCACTGCACCCCTTCTCTCTGCTTGACTGTGCCTTGCTATTGTAACAGTAGTGGTCTGTATCTGACATTTCCAGATTACAGTTTATTCTTCCTTTTAAAGATAGCTGCTTGGCAGAGACTACAAAGAGCTCACCAGGTGTTCTAGGTTCACTGTGGAAAATGGTTTCACACAGTTGTAGATTCCCATGATCTTGAAACAGTTGAGTGAATGAATAGGAAACTGAATCTTTCATGGCTGACGTATCTTTCATAGCTCCTGTTGCCTCTCTGTCTCATGATACCTAGTAATTTGAGATCACTTATGACATCCACTTTCGGGCAATTTATTGTTTTAGACACATCATCACGCTCCCTTCTTCAGGGTTTTGGGGTAGAAACTTGGGTTTAGTCCGTGTATCTGACCCACAGTGGGAATGGTTTTAGTGCACTGCTGTCGTATTAGGACTGCGCAAGCATTCCCAGCGTAACGTTCAGATAATACAGCCTTCTGTAAACTATCCCATCAGGTCTGGTTTATGTGCAAATCACAAGCTTTACTTTTGCAAATGGTTCCAATTTTTGTGTGAGTGATCAAAGGGTTGCGGCACAACAGGATCACTTACTCCAGAGATGTGTCTGGATCAAAGGTTAACATTTTTTGCATGGAATATTCATTTCTAGCATTGGTTGAACACTGTACAGTTTAGCTGGAAGCAATGGTCAGGGATACGTTATCCTTTAAGAAATGAAAGTAAGTAATGCCAAGCAGAGAATTACAGCAGATGACTTAGCAAGGACGAGAAGAAATGGTGGTGAAACTAAATCAAACAGGAAGGAAGCTGGTTCAAAGAGATAGTGCAGCAAAGTTGATGTGAGACATACAAAAGTGTAATTTTGATAATTGAAAGAAAGGAACAGTGTCTCTGTCCAAGACACACAAGCTGCTATGCCAGAACTCTGTACAACCCAGCCTGACAGAGCATAGCTCACGCAGATGTAACGAGGCTGTGCTCGTGTTGCATCTGGGCTGGGATCTCCCCTCCATAAATCCCCACTGCTTGGGCTCACTCGAGATGGGCGAGGCCTGGGTGGACGGGGAGGCCAGCTTCACCAGGTAGCTGGAGCAGTGGTCATCATGCATTTGGCTGGTGCCAGAGTCCCTGGAAAAGGCAAACTTGGTGCCTTTGCTTAGCACTATTCCCTTGCACCCTTTGGAGGCTCTCCATCTTGTAACAGCAAGACATTTTTGGCCTTGGTTGGTGGACACACAAATCTATCCCCAGGCACTCACTTGGAGGGTTTGCTTTGAGGGATTTATGGTTCCTCCCTTCCATCGCAAGTAGCTTGGTTGCATAAATGGTTTGAATGCTGATATTAAAATACAAATTATGACAGTTTAGTGGACTGAACCACACCACTCAATTATTTTTTTTTTGGTCTGCCTTGAGTGTTTAGCCCTGGAGAGCATATTGCTAGACCAGACAGCGTTATTAGCGTAAAGTGTATTAATTTCTACTTTGACTTCAGAGAGTCTTTTTGACGTTAGATGGTATCCTTATGTTCTACAGCAAAAGCAATCTCTGCTTCTTTTCTCAAACATGTGCTATGCTGTTGCTGGGCAATCATTAGCTTAAATTTCATTTGCAAATAAATAAATAAAACCAACTTCTCATTAATAAGAAATTGGTATGTGTGCAAGTCTGTTTTTTAAACCCTCATAACTCAGCCAAATAAAAACAGATTTTCACCGGACTACCAAAAGGCACATGTCCAACCTAGAAAGTGCGTTTAATAACTTCCCCCTTCTGCTGCTATTTTTTTTTTTTTTTAACATTGACATTAATCTCCTGTGCACATTTGGAATTTGGAATGGAGTCATTTTCTAACTGCAGTGCTTCCAATGTTAAATATTCTGCTTCCTTTCAGTTTTTCCAAGCAATTCAAAGATTAGTAACACTGTAAAACATCTAAAAGCATGCTGGAAGTTTCCTGCTGCTTCAAGTGTTGTGCTATGTTATCTTTGGAATAATTTTAAGGTCCCACTGGTGTAGTATAACAAGTTATTATGTCATGGAGCTTATTAGTATGCCTATGGGAAACATTAATTCACAATGACATCATACTACCTTTTTCAATAAATCAGGGGACTTTTTGTTGTTTTTAAGAAATGGTGATTTTTTTTTTAATGAAAAGAAAAAGTGCTGAGATTATTTTTCATACGTGTTGGGATGTGAACTGAATGGCTTGGAGGATGTGCGTCATTATCTCAGCAGTGACTTCTGCATTGTTGCAGGGAATGGAAAGAGCAGGGCTTTGGGCGGCTTGAAAGATCTTTATTTTTCTAGCATATAGATGTTATTATAAAAGACTTTTTACTCTGTGATTAGCACAGAAGGCTTAAATTGCCTGGGCTCTGGTCATTATTATTTCTGTAATCCCAAAAGTTTATGATATTATTCAGGATCTAAAAAATGGCAAAGTAGACTTAAATTTGGTAAGGATTTAATGTGTGATGCATTCCTTTTGGAGCTGAAAAGTCTGTTTTTGTTGACACAGAGAACTGAAAAATGACCACAGACCACAAAGGTCCCAAAGAATTGCCAGGGAAAATGTATAAAAATGGAGCTGGCCTTACTGTGCTGTCTGTACGCAATTGATTTTATTCACGTTTCCCAGCTATATTGTTACTTCAAAAATATTAAGCCCAAACTATTTAAGCTGTTGATTTGTCTATGGATGATGAATTAAACAGTGAATTGAATTTAACTTCCATAGGATTGCTAAATTATTATTATTCTATTAAGGCATCTGGCATTTCATGAGCATTAATTGACTATGCAGATAAGTAACTGCAAACGCAGTTGCATGGTTGGAAATTGAGTCATGGACCCTTACGTGTACCACACAAGCTTTTGGGATTGCAGAAATAATAATGACCACGGTTAATTCCCACTTGGGTTCGGTTTGCCTGCGTGAATGCATGCAGCTTTACTGTTGCAAATGCATCACAGGGGGCTTGCTGAAAATTTGGGCCTCCACACTGGTGGTGTTTTAGGTTGAATAAATTCACTATAGAGCAATGTTTTGCATGTGGGATGTATTTCTTGGGAAGTGCTACTTACCACGATCAAATCGTGAAAGCTCTCAGTATTTCTAAATAAAAGGCCAATTATGACAAGTGTGAGCATATTCCATGAATAGTGTTGATCCATGCCCTAAAAAATATTTTATAGGAAAGATTTTTGGCATATCAACCTTTCACTGCGGAAGGGCTGGGGTTCTTCCCCCGAGCTCAGCAGCACACCGGCGGGGATACAAGGCTTCGCTTTCAGAAGGGACACAGGGACCAGGTGGTGGGATGTGTGGCTGGTGTGAGATGATGTCTGTTTGCAGTCCACAGGATAGACACACTTAAAAGTTTTTAGCTAACACCATGGGAAACGAAATTAAAGTAATAAAGTTAGACAGGGATGATATACCCGTAATATTAACCTCAACTTTTCACCTTAAAATAGTAAGATTAACTTCAAACACGTATGACAAAATGAAATCTGAGTGGATATGTAAAGGCACTCACATTTTCTGGCTCTCTATGGAACTGAAGGGTTAGAAACTCAGTAGGAGGCAGTAATCCTTAGATTTTGGCAGCATGTGTTTAAAGCAAAACACTGCAACTTTTATGAAGACGCTGAAGAGATAGCAACGTTACATGCCTTGATGCATTTTCTTTCTCTTGGTGATGAACCCTAGGATGGGCATCATGTACCAATGTGTTCCGTGCCTAGGATGACCAAATCTGTTTATTTCCAGTTATTTCACCACCTAATAACAGTGATAAAATTCAGACATTTTAAGGCATGAAGTGGGATGTCTGGTCTGTTCATCAGTACTGAACTCTTCTGGCTCATGGGTATTTTATAGTAATTCTTCTGCGTGGAAGAGGGAGTTTGGGCAAAGGCAGTTTCTGTAGTTTTTGCTGGTTAAACCTAGGGGAAGAAAAGATACTGCTGTGTGTTTTATATCCCAGAGATGTGTACCACCAGATGTCCACTGACTTTCTGCATGAGAGAAAGGGCAAAAATAATACAAAGTGGTGAAAAGTTTTACTGTTTTACAGAATCACCAAGTGTGTGCATTTCATATCCAGGACATCAGCAAAAGTTTTGCTGGCTTTATCCATTTAACCTTCTTATTTCTTTTCACGTTTCTTGCTGTTGTCCAACACAAGTATCAATATCTTCTACTGGTTTTCAGGCACTTACTACTGCCCAGGGAGCTGCAGAGGTTGTCTTTATACACACTGGGATGCTTTCACTAAGAGGGAAAGCCTGGACTTTGGAGGTCCTGGAAAGGTCATGGACATGATCCTGGAGAGACTAAGGCTAAATGTACTCCAAACTATGCTGTTATAATTGTTATGATACTTCCCATCCTTAACATTTGCTGCTGTCTTCTATGATTATTTTTTTTATATTTGATATATATTTTAATGAGTTAGTGCTGAATAGCCCATGTGCCCAGTTACCAGAGCGCACTGCTCTCTGTTCGGTATGGTGGCAAATGATCGATGGTATGAACTGAACACATAGGATGAAGAGGAGTCCTTGGAATAAATAACTGCTTTGTTTTTGTTGTTATGCTAGTACAGCTAAATTACATCAGTTAGATTTTTTTTTTAAAGTAGTTAACTGGTTAAGTCTCATGTGACTCCTTCCTCTCTTCTCCATAAAATAAGCAGTTATTTTTACCTAAAATGGTGCCTTTTGATCATTTTGACAAGGACATGACAAACTTTGATATTAAAGTTGAGAAAGACTTAACAAATTTTAAAAAAATCATTAAAAAATGCAAACACTGACTATAAAAGTGACAAGCACATTATCTTAGTATATTTTCTGAGCCATCAGGAGCAGATGCCATTTCCCTTATGTTTCTGTTTTCCATCCATATGTTGCCATGTATGGAAGGATGATAGTCTCCTGCTGGAAATCACCATGTTTTCTTTGGGTGAAAAAGACTCTGAAGCCTCACTTCTCTAATTGTGAGAATGTCCCCAGATGCTGTGGGATGCTGGATGGCCAAATACTGTATCAAGAGCTAGAAGAAACAATTCTTAATGTTAGGGTATGAATATAGTGTTTGTGGCAAGTATACACTTTATCAGCATGGTAGAAGATAAACAGCCAGTACTGAAAGACTGAAGAAAGATGATGAATAGACATATATGACAGGAAGATCCATGACAGTATAAAGCAACCTCATTTTATGAAACTACGGAGATGCATTTCTTCTTTTGCTAATGTAAATGAGAAGAATTTCCCTGCATTATATTAAGCAATTTAAACCAAAATTCACCAATTTGGAGGCATGTTTTAACAGGAATCAGTATTAATATATGATGTCTTCTAGTATATGCTGACTTTACTTAATACACATTTTAAAAACAATTGCACATGAAGGCATAAAGATATGGTTTTAGTGTGTTTCTCTCTCAAACAGCAATGCAAACAGCAAAACAATGTGAATGACATACAGGAATGCTATCTATTTCTAAAAAAAAAGGTACAAATGGAATAGCACATTTTTGATTTGTATCTGTCATTTCTGATAAATACTAGAAGCCCAGGAAAACAATGTATTATAAATGGTCAATGTCAGGCCCTAAATGTGGCACACTAAAGCTGCACACCCAAGTCATGATCTTTTTTTTTTTTCCTAGTGATGTGTCCGTATGTGGCAAAGAAGTAAAGATCAAACCCCATAAAATACATCATTTATATGCCACTCTTCGTTATAGAACAGCATGGACATTGTTAATGAGAAGTGCTGCTAAAAGAATATTTCTGAGAGTTTGTTTCCAGGCACACTGTGGCAAAAAGGAGGCTTCCCCTGGGAATTAAATAGTAATAAAAAGTGGGAGGGGGAGGGGGGAAGAGGAAAGGGGCAGGCAGGTGAGGTTAAGAACAAAAAAAAAAAGAACAAACATGGTACTTGAATTTTTCCCCTTTTAGCAGTTCATCAGCCATTGCAACAGCTTGAGGTAAAGAATTTGCAAAACACACATGGAGAGCTTTTTGCTGCTTATTTTTTTTAATCTCTGAAGTCCAACGGTGATGATGAAGGTAGCTGTGACATTTGCAATTTTCCATGCACCAGCCCATTCCATTTTCTTCCCTGGTGCCACTTACATGGTACAGTAAGCCTCCAGCATTGACAATAATTATAGCCTGAATAAAATGAAGAGGGTAATATGAACAAAGCTCTGCTGTAATTGCCTTTTCATTATTTGCTAACAGTTAGTTATTCAGTCACAGGGAAAAAATTACACAGTAATTGGTTGACAATAGGAAGCTAAAGCTAAATTCCAGAACTATGATATTTTTGCGTGTTGGTCTTTTAGACCTTTTATTCATATTTTGATTAAACAGCTAGAGCATTAAAGTGAAATATAAATGTAGGCTTGGTTCAGATTCCATAACATTAGTTTCCACCCCACGCAATTTTCGTTTCGTTTTGAATTTTAAGCTCTCACATATGGCAGCCCTGTAAATATTGTAGCCTATTGACTTTGAAATACAGATTTGCAACTCTCATTCACTTAGTTTAACAATAGCAAAGAATCCCTTTTGCCTCAATGCTTTAAAAAAAAGTCCAGCGTGACTGTGTGCAAACAATTTAGTATTGCAGTTCTGCCTTATTTTAGATACTGAGGTGGAGCAGTGCCAGTCTGTATGTGTATTATGTTTTATTTGACTTTTAAACAACAAAAAATCAATGCGGTTTTGTAGGTGTGGGTGTAAAAAGTGGCGTGGTGAGCCCATACATGGTGAGCTATGCAGGAGTACCCTCACAAAGCCGTGTGTTAGGGTATTTGACCCAGCGATGTGAAACTGTTGCAGTTGGGTCTCAGGGATTCATGAAAAATTTGCTTCTGATATTTATTTTCCTAGCCTTTATCTCTTTTATTCTCTTTAGTCTTTGGGTTTATGCGAACCCCAAGTTGCAGCTGAAACATCTTCATTGTTTTATTGTTTAATTAGTTTAAAATATGCAAGTTTAATAACTACTTTTGGCCCAACTTGGCAAAGGAGCACTAAGTACGCACTGCTGAAGCCAGTTTACCTGCTTAAAGTTCAGTGTTTGTTTAAATTTCATGCTTGTTTAATGTCACCATACATTCATCAGGAATCCAGGTGTTACACAATAATGATGAAAAATTCTGCATTTTTTAATTTATTGTAATGCATAAAATGGCTTTGTAGAAAGTACCCTGGATGGTGCAAAATGTGCAAGGAGGTAACCTAGTGAAAAGTTTTGATTCCTAGTTCTTTGCTGCTGCACTTCTGTTGTCACTTATAGTGAGCTGCTTCCTGTAAACATGTGGTTGGTGGGCTTCTCAAGACCCTCTTTCTTCCCCTTGTTTGTTACAAAGCCTGTAAAAGGGAGCAAGCACTAGGGGCTGGACTGATAACTGAAATCAGTATATTTATTTCATCAGATATTTAATTAGACTAATGTTTTCCTATAAAGTGTAATTATTAGTGTTTCAGCAAGCAAATTTTTGCAAGTTTGAACTATAATATACTAATTTAGAGCTTCAGCCATGTCAGAACAAACCAGGAATTGCTGTACCCTATATTCTCAGGTGATGTGTACCTTCACTCCAGCTCTAACTCCAGCAAAGCAATTGCTGGAGGAACAAAAAGAATCCTGCAGAAGCTGAAATGAAACAAACGTAAAGTGCAGTTACAATAGAACCTTTGAAGAGTTTGGTTCTTATCAAGTGTGGCTGCCTTTCAGCTGGCCCTGGATGGTGGGCTGAGAGCCCAACCAAGGTCGATGTGGTGGCAGAGCTCTGCCCCATGGGCTGTGCTCTGCGGCTTGCTTCACCGTGATCGTTCTCGCCGAAAACAAACAATGAAAGCTCGTTCCTGGGCATTTCCTAAATATAATCTGGAAGGCAAAGCCATGCCTTGCTGTTCTGGGCCTGATCCAAATGTCAGTGAAACTTATGGAACACTTCCTGCTGGTTACAGTGAACTCTTGATGGCGTCCTCCAAAGTGAAGTGCTGAAGGAAGCACCAGCAATCAACAAATATATCCCATCAGCCCCCTTCTGATGTATATTTCATACTTTGCCCTTACTTTTATTTCAAGTCCTAGATCTTTATTATAATCAGTCAAAGTCCTGGCTTTCAAGTTGTGAATGGGCATCATAATTATCTAATGCAACTACTCCAGAAATCAGATTAGTAATTAGCTGAACCAAACTGATTGGTGTGACTTCCTGAATGCATCTCTTTAATGTTGAACATTTGCTTTGTGCTTGAAGGATTTGTTTGTGTGTTTCTTGTGTGTGATGAGAGCTTTTCTGTAATTAGCTCCTGGGGGACAGCATATTCTAACAGTTAAAGAATAATTGCAGCCCTATGAAATGTGAAATGGCTTGGGCTGGCTTTTGTTGCAGCTTAATTGTATGCAACAAGTACAGGAGGCTTTTCATTTCACATCATGATAGTAAAGATGTAGCTTTCATAAATAAAGAAAGGAATTTTGTACAGTGGTAAATAGTCTCTAATATGTTAATTTTGCAGAAAAAAATAAAACAAACAAAGCACATTTGAGAATTCTCGGTGTTATTGAAGTAGATGTTCATCGTTGTTTCATTAGCCTGTAGTTTCTATGTATGATTTTAATGAAAGGGAAAAGGAAGAGAAAAAAGTGTGGCACTAAAAGACAAATGACTTGGTGGTCAATCTGAAGCAGCTCATTTTCCTTTGAAATATAAATTTAAATGCTTTTTCTTCTGGCAAAAAATGTTGGTTTTGGACAGCAGTTACAACAGTGTTCGGGTAAAATTAGTTTGAATGAAAAAAGAAACATTCAACATCTTTTAAGAAAAACAAAAAGAGGGGGAAAACTGTTAGTTGTTTGTTACTGTTCATACGTGAGTGTTTTCTTTTGTTGCGTGTAGGATATGGCTGTTCACTGTTCCAAATAATCACAGCTGCCCCTCTTACTTTGCTGTGTGCTTGCGATCACTGGTGTCGCTTGCCTTACTCCTCAGCTTCTGCCAGAGAACCGATTTAGGGGTACCACATTGTAGTGGGGGGCCCTTGTGTGCTGTTCCAGGTAGCCCGAGTTTGCTGACCGTTAGCATCGCTTGTGCCTAGTGCCTATGGATAGGAGTGCTAGATGCTACTCACAGGAGCACACTTTGAATGCAGGTTTCCAAGCTGGTACCCAGCTTAGTAGCCTGAAGACAGATGAATACATCGTTGCCATACTGCACATTCAGAATCATGAGTACTAATTCAATATTTATTGATTCCTAATTGATATTGTTCAATTATCATCACATTGTTGTGTGACTATAAGCTGAATTACTGATAGATTAAATATAGCATCGATGCTTTTTTTGTTTTTCCTCTCATCAAAGCACAAAACTGTATAAGTCTGAGTTTAGGTTAATCACCAAACTCCTGAGCCCTTACCCTGGGCAGCATTGCTACAGTATATCTATAATCACCATCCATTCCTGTGGCTAGTGGCATGTAGCATTTATTTATTTTTTCAGTATAGATGACAGTGATGCTGGAGTCTCGTTGTCATCTAGATCTGATAACTGCGAGTCATTTTGATATGGTTCTGAGGTAATCTGCAGTGTCAGACTCTGTGTCATCTTGTCACTACCGCTTCTTTCCATAACATCACCATAGGCAATAGCTCTGCTGCTGCTTCCCTACAGAGGCTATGGATCGTATGAGAAGTCACAAACCATGTCCCCCACAGCGACCCTGCCATCAGCTCTCTGGCTGGGCTTGCTCACGGCTGAGGTTCACAGCGGTGCTTGACGGAAGACCTGTCCGTGGGATGCTGCTGTTTCTCCTTTGGCAGCATCTCAGGAACTTGTGCGAGTCCTCAGCCGCTGCCTTCCTTTTACCCAGGGAAAAGGGAGGGTGTCCTGCTCGTGCTCTGCCTGCTCTTCCCTTGGGTGTTGAAGCAATTCCGATAAGAAACAAAGCATTTATTTGTGCAACCCTGTGTTGTTACACTGCTCCTCCCAACACAAGTCCTTGGTATAGCTGTTGAATTGCCCTCAGTTTTGCCATGCAAAGTCCTTTGATAGAGGAAGTGAGAGCAGTGGGTGACCTAGTAGTGAGAATTAAACTCTGCCTGTGCTGAAGGCTCTTAGGAAATGGCAGTGAACAACCCTCTGGATACATGCTTGCTGCGTGCTGCTACCTGGCGTACTTTGTATGCTTCTGTGCAATAGATGGCTGAATGTGGTTCAAACTGCAGCTTGTGTGTCTCCCTGGCAGCATCAGTAGGCATGAAAGGTTGATTTAATAAAGAAGTTACTTTTGGTTAGCCAGTTTTTTATATTTTTAATATAAAAATAACATTCTGCAGGTGACATTAATTTAGTTTTCTGTGGGAATTTGGCATCTATTTGAATGAAAACATTATTAAAGTTATTTTAAAATAATTATTAATAATTTCTATACAGAAGCCTATTTTTTGGTGAACAGAAATGTTTAACAACTTAAAAAATTTTTACACAAATTGTGGAGAATGCAGCTATGAAACTAACTGAAAATTATCTGTTTTGAATGTGTTTTCAAGTTTCAGACTATATTTAGGATACTAAAAGTAAATGTAAGAGATGATTTTCTCGAAGTGCCTCTTTTAAGTTATGTGCTGCTCATCCCAAAGGAGAATAATAGTCTCAGAGGACTAGTAGGAGAGCCCTCCTGAGACAAGTTAAATGTGTGGTGTGTACTGTGCCCATAGGTGAAAATATTTTTTATTAAATACAATTTACTGTAATTTCAAGCGAATGGTCATCTTGGCCAGTAGAACCATATTTGTCTTGATTTGCTCATGGAAAATTGACTTAAGACTGCATCTAATTCTTAAAAAAAATACATTTCTGCTTAAAAACAACCCTGATAATGTGATAGGTGACTTTTCATAAAGCAATCAGTAGGAAGAATGAAGTATAAACTAAAGTGGAATTTTTCTCCCATTAACTGGCTTCATGACAGAAGGTTATTGACTTGACAGCACTTAATTGCTTGTCATATTTTTTTTTCCTCTGAAACAGTGTGGTTTATTAGTTTCCATGGAGGAGGCAGCAGTGGGGCCACAGTTCAGATGTGGTGGAA
>NW_010252023.1:86751-108148 GCF_000690775.1 Eurypyga helias | reverse complement strand
TCTTTGCCTCTGGTTCAGCTGTAAACCCCTTATCCACTTCCACAGCTGGGTTCAAAAGAGAGCACTTGGCAAGTGACTTGTTTAATGTCATTGCAATATTTTAGTTGACTAAATACTTAGGGAAGCATAGGGTTTTCCCACATCCCTGACTTTATATTCACATTTTAATACGTAGAGAGTTGAGAGGATTCAGCAGAGGCTTTTTGGCTATTACAGTATACAGTTGCAAGAATTAATTTTAACCAACAGAACAACCTGAAAATTCCTATTTGGTAGATTAGTCAAAGTTTCTGCCTTACTGAATTGCATTGGAATAGAGGGACAGAATAACTCTTCAGATGCTCAGTCATGCCACAAGACAATGGTTACTTCCAACAGATATATTACAAGATGAATGGGATTTTGCAATCTTGAATTTCTTCATTTAGATAAGAACTGGTTGAAGTAGTGTGCAGTGGCGGAAAGGTGGTCAGTCCACAAACCACACATATTACTTCCTTTTCATCTAGTTAGGAGCATAAACAATGGCATAATTACTACTTTTATATATTCTATGAGATTAAAATTAATGCAGAATTTGGAATGTGCGCTTAAATTTCATTTGACATCTCATAAAGGCAAGACAAAACCATCATAGGTCAAACTTGTAGAATAATGTCCAGAATGAATGTCATCCTTTAAAAGGTACCGCACTTTTTTCTGCTAACATAAATGTAAATATGACTAAGTGTCTGATAGCATAAGCAGCATAAACTGTTTCTTAGTGTTTACTTATAGGGAAAGTCTTTGTTGCTGTGTAGCTGGGTTGATAAGTGCGTTGCTGAAGTCACTCAGGCAGGTACCATGGGCTGAGAGCAGTGGTTTTACTGCCTTCCCTTACAATAGTTGTATTTGTCTTTCCTTAATCTTTCTAAACAAGAGGGTCTTAGCTAACTGAAGTCAATGAGAAACTTACCATTGACTTCAATCGGTTTTGAGTCTGTTCTTTAATTCGTTAATATTTGTTACATTTTGACATGAGTATATTTGCACTCGGAAGGTGGCAATCAAACCTGGATTTTTTCCTTATGTTATGTAGTGCTTATTTTAGCGTGCTCTTAATACATCCTAACAATTATTCCTTCCTGCGCATGGAGCATCCATACGATTTGTGTTTCTTTTCAGTACTTAAAACTAATCTTTGTTTTCTCAGGCTTTTAGGTGGGACACTTACCTTAATCCTCTTATGTTTGTATGCCTTGAAGTCATGGCGTTTTGTATGAATTAGGATTTCAAGAGCCTGACTTCGAATCTGGAGGTCAGCTTGACCTTCTTTGTTGGGTGCTATTTCTTTTGCTACCACAATTGTGAGTAATTCTTAGAACTTTTTCTGAGTCTCCAGCCCCAGATTGCTGCCTTTGTCTCCCCCCATACACACACACAGAGTTTTTATCTTTGTTTTTACCTTTTCTTTTTTGGACTTATTTACTTGCCTGTGATGTGTGGTTGTTCAGCAATTAAAAATCCTATCTTAGCATCATTCTATTTTGAATCTGTATCTTGCTTTGTAAAGGACTAACATTTCATTATGCTAAACAAGTAGGACATAACATTCTCACTTTGTGATTCCTTTATGATTGGTTTATTGTGATTTCATTGGTTTATTGAGTTTCCCTTTAGAATGCCTGAAATGTTTTTCATTTGATCCTTCACCGTTGTTGATCTGAAGTTAAGAAAGCAGAGGGCATTGATCATTTCCTAGATCAACTACAACATTATCTCTTTTTTTGTGTGCTTGATTAATACTACCTATTAGTTTTGACTTCACTCAAATTTTTACCTTTTTTTCTGATACCAAGTCTTAGATTTTTTTTATAATACCAGAATATAGGCAGCTAAGACAAATTGATTCAGACAGTTGTCACAGAAGTATTTAGCTACAATTACTTAAAAGTTTTACACTGCTTGACATTGCAGTACTGTCTTTGAAGTGTATACCCTGAAAAATATTTGTTATTAACAATTCCAGACAGGTGTTTCAGCAAAGACAAGTGAAGATGTGTAGAAGAGGAGATTAATATTTTGCAGTAGGTTTAGCCTCTGGAGGAAATATTTGTCTTACTTGTTTGGAATTCCACTTGTCACTTCACCAAAAGCTTTGTTCACAGTCAGGTTCTGTTCTGAACAAGTGAAATTAAACTGTATTTGGTCTTCGGAATTAGCACATCATATGCTTGGATGTTATTTAAATAGCTGCTGTGAGATAATTGTAAGGCAATCTTTTACAGGCTTTGGTTCTGCTTTTATGATACTTAAAGCAGGGTACCTAAAGCTTGCAATTAGGAAACACTAAAGTTGGGATTAAAGCCACTACAAGTACTGCAGCAAACAGCCTACGTGCATGCAGCTGTGGCCATCGCTGAGATCCATGCCACCCACAAGAAGCCCCTGGATTCTGGAGGGGGATGGGGCGGGTGGTGTGGCATCCAGCCCTGGCTTGCAGGCAGGTCAGCGGGCCTGAGGACATCCTTCCACAGCTGCTGATCCCGGCTGCTCGGTGTTCCTCTGCGTTAGGGTAGTGCCAAGGGGAGGTGGCCGATACAGGGGCTTGCCGTGCTGGGTAACGGGCCTGCATGTTCTCCAACAGTCTGCTTCAGATCCCCGAAAGGCTGTAGGGCTACGCTAGACAGGTGAAGGGCAGGAAGGCGGCAGTCATGGGTGTCAAGATGCTGCAGATTTGCAGCTGGAGAGAGGGATAGCCCTGTGTACTGATTGCCTGTGCAGCTGGACCGTGCTGCTGAGCTTTAAGCTGGGGACTAACCTGCCTGAGTTCCTGCCAGGCTCAGACAAGTGTGTAAGGGTATGGCTGAATCAGAGCCTTGCTACCCATTCCTTTGTGTGATTGAGAGAAAGGGAGGTATTTAAGTTGCTAGAAGGGAAAGCATAGAATAAACCTATTTGTCTTGTACAAATTGCTGCATTATTTCAGTAAGTCAAATAAAAAATTAATTGAGCACGAGTTCCCAGTTGTGAAGGTGTAAGACACTTAAAATCCCCACTTTTAGGTGGGGGTATTTTGCAACCTGTTTAAAATGCAAAATTTCTGTGCAGACTAGAGTTGGGCATTTGGGACCACTGCCCACCTGTGCCACGTTTATTGGTGATGGAAAGCATGGAGCTCGGAAGATAGCTGCTGAGATCAAGAGAAACTAGGGCTTTGATTTTCCTTCTGAGCACAATGTGTAAAATTTGGGTGGGTTGTTTCATTTCTGCCATGCCCTGATGTGTGAGGAAGGGGTGCAGCCAGTGTCCTCTGATTCCCATTGGCGAGCATCCTCATGCTCTCCTGACACGACAGGCTTTGTGCCCGGAGTGAAGAGCCTGCTCCTGCGCAGGGACGAGGTGTGGCTGATGAGACCGAGATAAACCCTCACACAAAAAAAGCACTGTGTCGCTGAATGGGTTTCCAGTGTAGCTCTTTAATTTCATCTCTTGGAAATGTTTCTCCTCTTTCATCCAACTGCCTTTATCTTAACTTCTGATCTGAGGAAAGCAGCAGCCTTTCAAATTGAACAAACCGTGTTTCAAATAGGCTCTTCTGCTTGTGACAAGATGTACCTCATTTTCTCTGCAAGCCCTCAGCAAGGTCACACCTTTTTAATTTATTTTCTGTAAGAAAAATCTAGTTGCATGATAGAACAAGGCCAGATCTAGCTAGAGGTCATTTCTTGAACTAGTCATAAAGTAGAATGGGATTAGAACCATTTAATATCCCAGAACTTACCAAACATAGTTCTATTAAAATGTTGGCTTCATATTTATAAAGCAACATAAATAGCTGCTTAAAGCTGTGGCCAACACAGTTATAATAAAGGGAATATTTTAGATTTTTTCCCTTCTTACTATTTGAGTGACCTTTTCCTTTTTTCTTTTTTTCTTTCCCCCTTTTTTCTTTATTTATAACTACTAGACATAAAATTCCTAGTACAACCAGATGGTATCATAACTTGGTGGGGTTTTTTTGTATTTCTGAAATGAAATAATTCACTGTTTTCATCTAGAAACCACCGCATTTTTATTGCAAAAATATATTTTATTAACGTGTATTAATACAGATTAACACACGTTTAGCAGATTTCGTTATTCATTCAGCAACAGGAAAGTGCTGATCTGCATGTTGTCTGTATGCTGTAGAAATTGAGATAGATAAGTTTCTGAGAGACATCAGGTTCTGGTCTCATCCTTAGTCACATTGTTTATGCAATTGAACAACATGTGTTTGTCAGTAGGGCAGTGCTTTTTTAACCAAAATTTTATGGCCATTAATTGTTAGATTTCACAGAGAGTTGTTTCTCATAAGCCTATCTATTTTCATCCATATTTTCAAAGACCAGCTGTCCATTGGCAACATCAGCTTTCCACATGCTGGCATTGTTTCAACAAGTGGTGTAAGGGACGCTGGAGACCTTTGCAACAGTGATAGGCAGAGCCCAGGTCAGGGTATGGAAATGTCAGGGAGTGGCTGGGGGCTGTCCAGGTGCCCTTGCTTCTCATGTTTTCTTCTTGTCAAGTCCTAATGGACTATCCAAACTTTTCTGCTTTACAACTTGGATGCAACAGACTGTAACATCTCCCCTTAAATGCTTCCAATCCCTTTGACTGATGTGTATGCTCACTATGCATCTGTGTGCTCAAAGTTCTGATGCAAAATGTTGTATGCGAACGTGTGAAGTAGCTGGTTTACTTAAAGATTTTATTTTATATGTATATAGTTGATAATGTCACGATTGCCCTATGACCTACTGCAGCTCAACCATTCATTCTCTATATATATCGAAGTATACATGCACCACATTTATATGCTGTGCCAAAAGGGTGACCTGAATGCTCTGAAACTGAGGTAGGGATCAAAGACATTCTTGAGCTCTGACAATAATGTGCAGTGTGACGATGATTAACTTGTGTATCACTGTGTAGCATGCAGCTCTACCTTACTAAATTCCTCTTATATGGGTAAAATAATAGTGCTGATTGACATGACCATATGTGGTGAGGATTATAAATAGCTACTAACATTTTTTGACCACTCAATAGATATCGTTATTTTCAGTTGAACATAACTCGTATTTTGATTTGTATGACTAAATTTGCACTTACATGGAGGATGTTGGGAATAATTGCTATAATCTCACAGTAATTTATCAGCATTCAGTAATACTTCATGGCAAATGCAGACCTTTTCTAATAAATTCTATGTATTAAAATAACAGAGAATTTTAGAGTATTGGAATAATACCAAGAGTGTGTATTAAAATAACAAGCCTTCTGTATCAAAGGAATACAGAAAAGGAATTGGAATGTTGCGCTCTTTTTTTCCCATTCAGAATGAAAGGGATATAGCTATGTCTTCGTGTTTTTCTATAAACATAGTTCTACATTTAACAGAGCATAATCAAGGACAAATGTGGTTTTGAGGGTTAATTCCTTCCTGTGAGAGAAATTAGGCTTAAAATGAAGCTGTGCTCAGAAGTTGACTAAGCAGGAAGAGTCTTATCTTTCTCTGTGAGTTTTGGTTTTGTATTTTGAGTCCAGTTTGATAAGATTACTAATAAAATCTGTGGTCATCTTTCTTCTGGCTAGCTGAAGGAGCTCCCAGCTCTGGGGCAAAGTGAGGTGACTGCAGGAATACAGGTGTGACTTGGCTCACATGAGCAGTCCAGCTGATCTGAATGAGCAGCTTCACCTCTGATGCCAAATAAGTGAAATTATATCTGCATGTAAGCCATTGCAGAATCCAAATCTTGGTCTGGTATTGCAGAAAGGAAATAATTACAGATTTCCATTATTTTGTTTCAGAGCTTCAATAAAGAGTGTAACAACACTGAAGTTATAGATGTTTGTAAAATGATTGCTTAAAATACTGTCTCCAGAATATCTTCGGAATTCTTTTCCAACAAGAATATGCATTGCATTCACTATCTTCACAGTTTGTTCTCACTACATGCTTGTAATTCTGCCAGTCCTATGTCTCTAGATAGGTCTTTCTGATGATCTGAAAGTCACACAGCCTACACAGGCATTATTACAGAAAGATGATACATGATCCACTCTCTTTATTATTTCTTGCACTAGGACAAGACCTTCTGTTGTCTTAAAACTACCCATGTTTCTGTTGTTCTGTAATATGGAAGTTAAATCCTGACTAATATTAGATTATAACATTAGACAAAAATTACTTAAAGTACTGAAGTTCATGCTTAAATTTGGATTATTCCAATGAGACTCAGGTTTTTTTAATGAAAAGATCAAGAGAACATGGACTTTGGTGCAGTCATGAATTGATTGCTTACTGTTTTAACCTAGTTGATTACCTTTTAGGGAATTTGGATCTGGAGGAGGGAAAAGTGAAACAGTTAGGGTTCAGAGTATGAAAATAATTGAAATGGATTCTCTTTGAATAGTAAGCATTCGTGATCTTCTATAAATTACTGTATGGAGGAAAAGTGAACATTCTTGCTACTTACAGAATGACACTCCCTGTTAACACATATAATGTGTTTAGTGCATCTTAAATATAAACTCTGGTCAAAGCTACCTGCAATGTAGCTTTGTAGTAGTAGCTTTAGTAGTGTGGGATGATGTGCAAGTTTCTTGTTTTAAAATGTATGAAACTAATTTGAATGAAAACCAGTCCTAGAATGGAAAAAATATTATAATTATGATTTAATTAGTTCATTTAAACTGTTCTCAGTATCCTATACCGCTGGTAAGACTATCACACATTTCTCTTGGTTAATAAAACCTGTGACATATTTATGATAGAAATAACAGCTGTATAAATCAGCAGTCATATTAGGAATTCCTAATGGCCTCTTCAAAACACAAATGTCTTACTTGGAAACATTTTGAATTTTTAATTATTTTTAGTTTGAAACTCTTTTTCCTCAAAATAGTGCTATTTTGAACTCCAAAAGGTAGAACGATTTGTAAAAGCTCTTCTATATTATTTGGGTAGACTATGAAAAAAACATGAAAGCCTAAAGATGATCAAAAGTTTATTTATATCACTGCCTTATTTCTAGTGAAAAATCCTTTGACAAATCTCTGTCAACCAAAAATTGCTTTAGCCAAACTTATCTCTGTTTCAACATTATTTTAGATATTATAGTTGAATTAACTACTGATGTGTTTCATAATTCCTGCTCCCTGAATGTTTATTAATAAGACGATGTATTGGGCACTTCTTCCAACAGAAACTTCAACGTTCTTCATTTTGACCCTGATCAAGGAAGGAAGTTCAAGAAACTAACTTATAGCATTTGTTTTAGGTGCAGGATTAAACAGCATTTCAGTATAGGTACAAAGAAAAGTGTTAATAGAATAGGAATTAGATGGGAATAATAGTATTTATCTTGCCTAATATTATGTTCCTTAAAATTGAGCACCTAAGTAATGATACAAGCCTTCCTCTACAGTCAAGTAAGACGAAGACGTACCTTCACAGGCCAAAAACCCCATTTCAGGTGTCTAAGACCACAGGATGGTTCAATTTTACAGGTGCTTGTGTTTATTAACTAGGCTTTCCAAGGGAGCAGTAAAGCAAGATGCTTAACTTCTGGATGACTAATGTAGGTGAGATGAATCTTATTTGTAATACATGATGTAATAATAACATTAATTAATCAATTGTTATTTGTTTGTTATAGTGCTCTGTGGAAAGCAGAAATAAAATGCAGGGGGACTGTTACTAGTGTAGAAAAAAGAGGCAGAAAATGGCAGAAATAAGAGCACAGGTACGAAAACTTTGTAATTATATAGATAAAAATAGGTTTTGAAAGGAGGAGGGGAAGATTGAACACAGATTAGCTGTTGTGTGCTCAGATTTGTGTCGAAATTTGAATTTGCCAAATTTGCAATGAGAGAGATTAATACTTTTGAAATCTGTAGGAAAGTTGCTGCAGGATCTCCATGTATCATCCAAAGGCAATGTCTTAGGCTAATATAAAATGGCACTGTTCTTTGGGATGTGCTAATTTTACCTACAGAACATCTGTGGATTTCTGCTGGAAGTTGGATAATGTGCTCTGAGACACCTGCATCGAGCACAGAGCAGGATTAGGAATGTTTGCTGCTGTCTTCCAAGCCCTGTGGAAGATTGCGTGTAGGTCAACAGGTGAGTCTGAAGAAATCTGTGCTATAAATATTGATCAGTATAATTTAGATTTCATGGACCTTTTCTTAATAAGAAAGGTCAAGGTGGATAGGGTCAAGGAAGTGTTAGTATGTCAAATATGAAGCCAAAAAATGCCTAGACTCCTAAAATATACTAGTTGCAGGAATCAGGATTGTAATTGATTAAACTTTCCTTCTCAGGGCTAGCTAACACTATCGCCTTGAGACTCTGGGTAGTCTACCTTAAGTGTATGGGTCTGAGATAACATCCAAAGCAGACCTTTATTTCTAATCAATACAAGACTGTAGGAGCAACATCACAGATTCACTCTGTGTGTCATCCAATGTGCATTCGTGAGGTACATCATGGATATACACTTCCTTGTTCCAGTAACAAACTGTGTTGCAGCATATCAAAATATGTTTCTGTATGCCCCTACTCCCCACAAACGAAATACCAGAAGCTACATGGGCTTCCCAGAGGAACTGTTCCTGGTCACTGTGATGCTTTTAACTGACCAGAAGGAAGAATTATTGTGGCTATTAAGATAGTGTGGGAAATTTAGTAGTTCTCATTTTTGTGAGGGTGGGGATTGGAAAATGTAGAAATACCCTGTGGTATTTCATCAATGTTTTATATAGTAACATATTTCACAAGAAAGTTTTATTTACTTAGGCAATTAAGAAGCAAACCTTCCTGTTCTGTATTTGGCATAGTGTCCTAGAACCAAATGCCTATGGCAAGTTATGGTCTGTTTTAAAATACAAAATGTAAATTAGAAGAGAGTGCAGCACACACCTGCTCATCTCCCATCAGATAGGCAAGCAGTATGCAAAATGCAAACTGCAAGCAGCTGTAAGCAAAGAAAAAAACAGATCAGGACATTCTCTACATCCACATCCAGACACACATCTATGTCCTTTAGTAAAGGAACTAAAACAAATACAGGAGAGGTACAAAAGCCCTGTGTTTCATCCTTTTCCACATAAAGAAAAATTTTCTTAATACAGTGGTGGCAAAAATAAGCATAGTAAAACGGAGCCTGTGTCTGGAAATGGAGTTGAGAGAGAAAGGAGGGTTCTTCTCTTCCAGGATCCAGCTCTGCTTGCTACTGCTTATGACAAGATCTTTCTTTCAAAGTTCAGATAATGAGAGGGGTTGATAGTGTTTGATAATTATGTTGTATATAAAGACTTGAGTTTCTTGATGGCTTATTTCTTTGATTTGTAGACATTGGGATTATTGCATTTTGGCTGTGGTCCAGCCTTTTCATGCAGGCTTCAACAGCAGTGAAATTAGCTCCAAATTGTCTACTTGCTATTCGTGGAGAGACTCTGTTTCTCCATAACTTTTTTTGGTATGCTTACTCTTTTTCATGATGGTAAATGCCATGTTCTGGTTGTATCGTTAGCGAATACTAAACTGCAGTCGCTGCTTGTTTAGTGAGTGTAAAGAAATGTTTATATTCATCATTAATTCCAAATAATTATTGCTATTAGCTCATTTCATATATTGCACTGCAGGCAGTTGTTATGCTAATATGTAGGCTAGCACATCCATTCGTACAATTACTTGCCTACCTTATAAAATTAAAAGGTTTTATTCTCCTATTCTAGTATTATCTTTAGCCTATTATTTTATACAACTTACAAAATTTTTATGCAACTGCTTTGATTACTCATTTACTTAATGGATTATAGGCAGATGCCAAGTCTGCTTTGCTTATAAGTGCTTTGGAGCTCTGTAACTGATTTTTTTTAAAATGACAAAATGTAGAAACTTCTTTGCCACTTGTTCATTTTTAATAACATTTGCAGAAGAAACAGCCATGGATGTTCAATGTTTTTTGAAAGTACATTTATGCTCCTGAAAATTTTGTCTTACAAAATTTATTCCCAAGAAATGCTTTTCTTCAACAGAACTGTGTGGGAAAACTGACACTGACTCCTTTCCTGTTCTTTTCTCCAAGCAGTGGAAAGGTTTTGCAATGATAATTTTGCTTGGTCTCCTTTGTTACATCCAGTAAAACACAACAGCCTGGGAGGGATCGGTGCATCAGTTTGCACGGTCGTGCAAGTTGTTGCAGCTCTAGCTAGTTTTCACCAGGTGCGAAAACGAAACACGTTGCATTTCTTCAGGCATTCTGTATTTTACATTGGTAATTAATCTGTACATGTTAGTAAATAGAAAGAAATTACCTCGGCAGTGTTCAGTGGCTTGTGGCCCTGCCTCTGCCACCACAGGTGAAAATCAACATTGTTCATCATGTCTTGTCCCCTGCAAGCTCCAAACTTGCCTCTTTCTTGCTTCTTCATCCAGAATCTATGAAGCTCTTTCCAAAGCTAAAGGCTTTCGAGTCACGTACATAGTCTTGTGTAATGCACTTAAGCTGCTGCAGGTGAGAAGTTAAATTTTGATTTATTTAAAACACCTTACAACTAACACGTATATGTCTCAAAGCTCTAGGAACTCTTAACACTTTATACGCCATAAAACTCTCTCAGTTGCTCCTGGAATCATAACAGAAATACAGGTCAATTGTCCTTACTTTGTTCCCTCTATGTCCTGTTCCTCCTGAGCTAGAGCAGATGGTCTCGTGTTGAAATTTATGATGAAGATGAGCAACTGGTTGTGGCTTAGGATGAAAAGACTTGTTAAAAATTGAGTCTTGGGCACTGCTGGCTAAGTTTTAGAAATGAGGAAATTAAGGATGTGTTTGCTTATTGTTTTTGAAGTGAGGAGGTGCTGGAGACAAAACATTTTTAAAATAGCATAAATACAAACACCTGACAGAAACATATTCTCTTTAATGGCTTTCCCTGTCCTTTTCCCTTGAACTCTGTAACAGATGGATCAAATGATCAGCATCATATTTACAGCCACCTTTAGTAGCATGAATGCTACAGAATTCAAAAGGACCAGTCTTTTGAATGCATCAAAAAGGAGCTCACATGCAATTGACTTAAAGAACATAAGCAATGTGCAAGCAGGGTCACATTAATGCAGAAAAAAAAATCCCTTGACATAGTTTATGTATTTGGTTATTGACTCTAAATTAATATATTATGATTTCATTTCCATTTTAAATAAAACACCTAAGTGCCTCGCAATTCCTGGCAAGATGAGAAAGGCAAATAAAAATAATTGATTATCTGGAGGGTACATAAAGTTTGTCCAAGGGAATCAAACTGAACTGTGCAATATTGATTCATATTTTCAGCAGTAAGCTCTCCATGTGGTGTAAACTAACCTAGATACCTACATCTGGCTGTTGTGAGGAGAAGGAGACAAGTATTCAAGACTATTACCAATCAGTTAGAGCCCAGTTAACTACTTCACTGTAATTAAACTTGAAGAGCATAAAAAGTTACATGTGATAATTGGAGAGGAGATCTCTAGTGTAGTACCTCTAACCTGTTTGGTGAGCATGTACTTTTATGAATATATAAATATTGCTTTTGGGCTTAATGCCTACATAGGGGTTGATAGGCAGAGGAGGTCATTGGATCTCTCTGGTATAAATCTGCCCAGTTGCGTGAATTCAGTGGTGATGCACTAGTGCAGGGTGACTTGAGACCTTGCTGAGTCCGTAAATATGAATGCCGTTCTGTATGTTACACCGGCTAAATCTGGACTATTAACATCATTACTGTGCATTTAGCACTGCCAGACTAAGAAAGCTGTGAAGAAACAGCTATGGTTGAAAGTAGTTAAGATAAGCCACAACCTTGCCTTTAAGCTAATAATTAACGCAGCTATGTAGGCAGATGCAGGCTGCAATGCACCTTTTATTTCTGTCCTGGTTGTCCTCAGTTGTCCCCGTGTTTACTCCAACACAGCTATGCAAGATGTGCAAAATCTTGCAGCTCAGACATATTAGAAAGAAGACATGAGGCTATTTCTTTTTAAATAAATTATTGTCTAAAATAAATAGAGGGGGCAGGGGGACAGGATGACACAGCTCAGTTCCCCAGACATCAATATATTTTTTCAGACCAGCCATCAAATGGAATTTTTTGTGTCCATGTGGGCTGGGGTGGCACGGGCAGGGGGGTCCTGGGAGGAGGGGTTAGGTTATATTCTGTGTCTAGAAAGTACTTCAGAGAGGGATCAGGAGAAGAAACTGGGTATCATCTACTTAGTCAAGGAAAGCTGGAGGAGGGTATGCTTCTTTCCTCTTAAAGGTGGTGTGGAGCTGAAGTGCCGCTGCAGCAGCAGCTCAGGAAATCCACGCTTGAGGCTGGAACATCCATGCAGGTATCTAGTTATTTTAGTTTCATATGTAATCATTCAGTGAAGTGCCAAACCCCTGGTTTAAGTTGCTGTATTTCACTGGAATAGTTTTAGACATCTGGGCTAAAGGGCATCCATAAATGACTACAGTGTTTTATGTATGTATCTCTTGTGGGGAATGAGTCTTTGAGCCTTACGTGGAGGTTATGATTTCAGGCATCATAAATGGTCACTTTGATATTATCTTGTGTCTGGAAATCCGTGTTTCAGCACTAAGCTATCACATTTCGTATTAAAAAAAAAAACAACTCCAACCATTTTGCCACCAGAGTTAGGTTCAAAATGGCACCATCGAATGAATGTTAAGGTTGTATCTTTGCCTGTCATACTAGATGTAACACTTGTCAAATAACACAGATGACCCTTAAGTATCTTCCAGGTATCTCAGGTCTAGAGGGCAGGTTAAAGTACTGAATATCTCTTCAGAAAAAATATTTTCTACTTATTGTTTTTTACTGAAACAATCAACCTACTATCAGAATAACCTACAGACAGAACAAAAGCAAACCCCAGGAAAAGATGCTACTTCTGTTCTTTTTGTTAAAAATAAATCCAAGACGCATGCTTTTGTCTTGGCAGGTTTATTTCAAACGTAATACCATGCTGTCATTGTGCTTGCTAGCCATTTTTTTAAAAAAAGGCATATTAAGTGACAGACAAAAGAGAAATGTTAATTAGAAAGTTCTATTTATATATATCGTGTTTAACTTGTAGGATTGCTAAAAATTTTCAGACTAGCAGACCCTGATCCTGCAATATTATGGTGTCTGACTTACAAAATGAACGACAATCTGTTTACAAAGCAGCCTTAATCATAGGTAGGCAGACACCGTATTGCTTTAATATTTTTATAAGGGAAACAATTTAGATATTTTTTTTTCCTTATGGCAAATATAAGCTTTGCAGTGTAACAAGGATCTTTTCCCCTTTGGTGATAAGTAAATATTGTTCTTTTACAATACGTGTCTTCACTTGTGGGGTCACGGAGGAGAAGAGAGGATGCTAAGCTACAATGCAACAATCTGAACATTCAGCAGAAAACCATTAATGCAGAGAATAATAATATCTAGCCCTAGGTACTCGTAAATTATACACAAGTAATTTACATATAATTTATGATTCTTAGTCTCATGTTATTACCAAAATTGCAGTTGTGATTGTAGAAACACCGTGGCTGTGTTGATGAGAGAGGGATACATGTACAGGTCTCCAATTGAACTGTATTGCCATGCAGTTTCTTCCTCCTCCTCATCTTACTTGAAGAGGAACGTCTTAGCCCCATCAGTGTGTTTCCTGTACAAGCACATGGGAGGCCTCTCCTTAGGACCATTGTACTTCCATGACTCAGTATGTTCCTCGTTGAATCAGTCAGTGCTGCTGCCTCACCAGGAGTTTGCTTTTGAATTACATGACGTGTTATCCATATGGCACTTTTTTTTTTGGTTCCCTCAACCCGGATGATCATGGAAGGCAAACTAATGTACCTGTGCTCTAATACAGGTATTTTTCAGAGGGGATTTGTGTGGTAGAGGTGAGCATGTGTGGTTTGATGTCCTAAGGGGGGTAGCAGCGAGCGGGGGAGTGTGGGGTGGCTGCTTGCTGCATCTTCCTTCCTTCTGCCAGGGTTGGGAGTCTTCAGGCTTTGCTGCTGAGCTCCAGTCCTCCCTGCTTTCGGATTCCAATGTTCCTCCTCTTAGTACTGAAATATTTTTAACCTTTACTGTTCCTGAGGAAGGGATGGAAATATTTGTAGAGTCTATCTCAGGCAGGAGAAGCCTTGAGGCAGTTTGTATTTGTTTGGCAGCCTTAACATTTTTCTTTCTCACCGACTTTCTGTAGACAGGTTTCTGTTTGGGTCACTGTCCTTTTCTTTTATAGGCTATTTATATTTCTCACTATCATGTATGGGTAGAGCAACAAGTTCATTAGGTTGCCCTGAGTATACCTGGAAGATAATATGCTACTGACTGATGTGACTGGCATTACCATACCCGGACACAAGATCTGCTCCCTGGTGTCACCTCAAGCCACTGGATCTTAGGATGAGCCTTGTGACTGGCCTCTGCTGACACTTCAGGGGTGTCAGACCTTGATGATGAAGAAAGCTGTGGCAAATTCAGTTTCTGCTGAGGGCTGTGACTCTAGGCTGCAAACTGTTCCCAAGGTACAAACAAGGCCTCAAATTGTCTAGACACCCAGGGGCCATCACTACATTGCGGTGCTGGAAGCATCCATGGTCCATAGAGGCAGTCTCCAGGTGTGATGTGTGTTCCCTGCTCTCTTTGCCTCTACTGCAGCACCTCAAATCCTTTTTCTTATGGGTCAGAAAGGTCTATGCAGCCATAACAAGAAGAAAGCTACATGTGTTGTGGGGTTGTTTTACCACATGACTGCTGGTACACATTACTGTGTAGTGATGCCAGTGAGTATCCTACATTGCCATCCACGCTCTCTGACATTTAGCATTAGTGATTTAGACCCTTCTGGAGGATGACAGGCGAAACAAGTTAGATACTCAAACATGCAAGCCTAGTCTGAACTAAGTTGAAAGTTACTGGTTGGTAGATAAACTGGGATAAAATCAAAGTTATTGGCTTGGAACTGATGCCCCATAGATGTTTTTATAAGCAAAGAAATAAAAATTAAAATGGAGATATGGTTCATAGATTTGGTTAAATTATTATCTGTTAAGTTAATGGGATGTTTGGTATATGCAGCAAAGCTACATACTGGAGGTTTAAGCCTATAGATGAGGACTAAGGCATCTGTTAGTGCTGCCATTACCGTTCCTGAACTCCAGCTTAGCACCCATCCTAGCAAACCTCACTGCAAAATTGTTTTCTAAAAGGATGCTTCAGTTTTGTCCTCGTTTGCATTCACTTCTTTCCACCGATACCCATGTTCCTTGATCAAGTCATGTCAGAGAGAACTGTGTGTTACTATCTGCCTAACTGCTTTTCAATTTATGATTGTTTCTTTGCAAGCCTGAAACGTTGGGGTTGTGTTAAGACATGTTGCACTGGAGGCGTGTCATGACTGTTACTCGCTTGCGGTCAATTCTTCCACAGGAGTTTGCCAGGACTCTGATACAGATTTCGCTGCGTGCGCTTAAGAGCCAGTATCATGCCATCAATCCAGGTTTGGTCTGTTGGAGGACTATGCCTGGGATCAGAGTTGCCTTAACTGTCTTTTCACTGTAGGTTTTTTTCCCCCAGGTAAAAAAAAATCTTTCATACTGAGTGTTGAGCAGCCTGCTGGCAAATTGGCTTTGTTGAAAATCCAGACTGAATATTCATGTTAGATGTTTCTGACATGATAATCAAAACTTAAGGCATCAGGACAAGTTGTTTCACTGTAAAACTTCCTGCTATAGATCAGGGGACTGTTTAGGCTATTCCATTTACCTTCACGCCATTTTTCCAGATTCCAGAGAATCCAGTGATTAAGACTTTGACTGAATCATCTTTCACTTCTCTGTGTGAAAGCTCTAGCATTTTGTCATGGGTTGCTCATAAAAATCTTATAAAATCTTACACTTCTGTTACTTAAAATCTTATAAAAATCATGAGTCAGATTGACTCATGACTTGTATTCTGGGTTGCATTTCACTGAGATTGGCTCCTATAAGAATCAAAACAACCAAAGACGTACTCTTGCTGATCTACCTAATTAAGTTAATAGGTTACTTACATTGAGTAACAGGTGCCTTCAGATTTCAGGGGTATTTAAGAACAAACATTTGAATGTTTGGGGGTTTTGTGTGTGTTTGAGAGGGCCATTGCAGTGGAGGGCATTTTCTTTCACCTAGCAAGGCATCTGAAGAAAGAGAACTCGCTGAGTGCACAGAAAGCAGTAAGGTGCTTGGGGAAGCAAGACCCTGTCCATCCCAAAGATATCATCAGTGAAGTGACACGAGACTGGTGGTTATTGCACTGTGAAATGCTGAATGGATTTTCTACCTGTGCTGCTTACCACAAAAGAGCTTGGCATGGTCAGCACTCACCTTCACACCTGTGGTTGACCTCATCTAATATAGCTCTGAATAAAATAGAGGTAGTGTATCTTGACTATGTTTTACAGTGACCTACAGTGCTTTAGGTTTCCCCAACAGAATGAGTACTCTATTTTTTTATCAATCTCTGTGTCAGGAATATATTGTTACCAATATACCGTCTGGGAAATTTGGAACACAAAACTCTTTTGCCTTGGATGGTGTTATAAGATGCTAACAATGCCTATGCTGTTCAAACTATACACTCCATAAACTAGAGGGAGACATAGCTGCATTGTTTTAGACTCTTTTCTGTTACAGTAAAAGTCTGCAATGAAAACAGTTCTGACAGCCTGGAAGCTCATGCTGTTGTTATTAATGGGCTCTTTGGTAATAGAAGCAGAGCGTAGTGTGCCAGATGTACCACAGCCATAGAGGAGGATACAGGTCTTGGCTTGTAAAGGTGACAAAGGTGCACCAGAGGGTATAGCAAAAGGAAAAAAAAACCCACAGGCTAAGAGTTTAGCTGCTCGAGTCTGGCCAATTTAATATTAGCATTTGTTTTTGTCTCTGTGTTGAAGACTGCCTCTACCTCCTTATCACTCTGTTCAGTTCCTTGAGACATATCCATCAAAAGAGTTTCTGTTCTTATTTATACTTTTGCCCTCCAACTTCACTTATCCCACGTTTACCTCTCCTGCCAAGAACTTTAGACTGTGGGAATTAAAAATGGTCTTGAAATAGGACTGAAATCATACAGGCCCTTTCCTCTGAAGCACTTGGGAGAAGTGAAGCTGGTACTTGTGAGATGGATCTGAATTTAAATGTGGGTATCTGTTGATTCAGGAGTTCCTCTGGGAATGAAGCTAAAACACCAAATAAGATTTAAAACAAACAAACAAACCCACAAAACCTTTATCTGAAAAAATGTGCCAACTTTAGTGAAAGAGTAAGAAATTCAGTTTTCAGAGTCAATAATCTAATAATAATGTTAGGAAAGACTTGCTGTTGTAGCAAAAATAAGGTATTGTCCTTGTATTGTGTACATTTAGATGCAAGTGTTTACTTTTAACTGTCATTTCCCCATTATATAAAGGGGAATGCCAGTGCTTTGTACTCACTACAAACTGTGTAAAGAGAGACCAAAAATGTCTAGCCATCAGAACAAGGAAAGGCAATTTCACTTCACAGTGTTTATTGCAGTGGTTTTTGGGTTTTTTTTTCCTTTTCTCTTTTCATTCCCTCCCCTTGCTCTTTGATAAGAATCCCAATGGGGAGAGCACAGCATTTGCTGTCCGTAGTCTGGGCCAAGGACAAAAAGGGTGAATATTATAGTGGTGTTGCTTGTGTGCCCATCTCTTCAGCTTGTAACCAAACTCCTAAGTTACCTCTTCTGAGGCCACTTTTGAATCATTACTGAATTGTTTCCACTGGTGTAGACTAGTTAGTAGCATGAATAAGGGCTGCTTGTTCCAACCCAGTTGCAATCTTGGTGCTAGCTGACCCACCTTTTAATTTTTCTTCTTTGCTTCCTTGGGTTTTTGTTCTTTGACACTGTCAGCATCATAAGCAGCTGTTTCATTCAGCTTCATCTCCTTGCTGGTAGAAATGGGGAGGCAAACCTTCAGTGTGTTACTGTGTCTCATTACAGCAATCTCAGCACCTTTACACGGCAGCAGACTGATGCATTGCTCCCGTCACACAAGAGCATCTATCTGTACTGCAGAACTGAGCTTGACACGCTACCACAATAAACGACCTAGATGTGTAATCACTTTACTTTTACAAACTTGGTCAAAACCACAACATAACTGAGAACCTAAAGCTTGGTGTGTAATGTGTTTGCAGTCCAGCAAATGTTACTGCCTTCGTTTTATAATTTGGAAATGGAAGTGAAGAGGGACAAATGATGTATCTATACTGATCTTGTCTCCTCCATCCACCACAGTCATAGGATTAGTCTTCCTCATACATTATAATATTCTATAGCCTATGTTAAAGACACTCACGTTATGCTGCTAGTTTGTGTGAGTAGTCCAAGCAGTTGTCTGTTGGCTTGTCTTCCCTTGTAGAGTTGCTTTTTTCAGGCAGTGGAGAAAAGTTATGGAGCTGGGAACAAGGAATTCCTCACCTGACAAGGCAGGAGGCAAGGAGAAAGAAAGCAGTATGTCTTCTTCCTGAAGATCAACAGACATTTTGGGGTTGCAGCAGAGAGCTTCCAGTGGTTGACATAAAGAGGTGATGGCAGAGAAGGCTGGTGATTCTGAAGGGGGTTGATGGCAACTGTCAGCATAGACATGACCTAAGTGACTTGCCTGGAGTAGTGCAACAGCTTCATGGCAGAGAATTGATCCTATTTCCCAAGCATGCAGTGGCATGCTGGCCCAACCTTGTGTGTGTGTATTTATGCAGCGTATCTATACTTAGCTTTTGTGCTGATGAACATTATATTTAACTTGATTAAACGAGCATGTATTCTTTAATTTCAGAACCCAGTGGGTCAGGCAAACACCTTAAGGCTTGCAGGTGAAGCGTGTTTTCAAGGAGGTCTTTAGCCCAGGCACAGTTCACTTTGTGTGATTAAAGATTTCAACTGTATGGGCGATGGAAAATTCCTTTGTTAGGAAGGAAAAGTCTTTTTTCTTTTTCTTTCAAGTGGGTATGGTTGATCTGTGGTGCAGTGAGCTGTACAAACTCATATTCTATCATGGAAGCATCAGCAGTCTTTCCAGGTAAGCCAGGCAGTTCTGCAGACACTGGCAAGGGCAACCCAGATAAGTAGGCAGGACTTCTGACTACCACTGGAATCTTGCACCCAGTGTTTTAAATAAATGAAGACTTCCGTGTTATTCAAAGTGAGGGAGGAGTTTTGTGGCTGTGGAACAAAACGTTGTAGATGAACATTGCTCAGTTCTTCATGGGGCAATTTTCTTATGTGTTCATTTGCATTTAAAATTGGAGTTGAAAATAAGGCTTTTAGAAACTTTTAATTTCTATTTAATTATGAGAATTTAACTTCAGGGTCTCTATCTGATTTAAAAGAATAATTAAAATTAAGTATGGCTGGAGTGATTTTTCACAGTTTTTCTGCCTGTCCTTTAGGACTTAAAGTAATAGTAAATTATTTGTGGCTGGGGGTGATCTATATGTAAATTCCATTAAGAATGGAATTTTTGTTATAGAGAAATTCAGATTATGAAAATGACATTGCTGCCTTGAACGTCAGTAGCTAATAAATGCATTGGTTGTTACCATTACTTCTCCTAATGTCCTCAATTAAAATGATTTAAAATAGTATAATAGATAAGCAAGATCAATTAATTTTATAAGATGATCAAAGGAATGTAGTTCTGCATTGTAAACGCTCTAAATGTGATAATGGCTTTATCAGGCGGGAAAATAATTTGAAGTAGCTTAAACCTTATTCATTTTAGCTCAAGGGGCTTTTATTTGTAGCTAATCAAATGGTTCTTTGTATTTGCTAAGGTAGAATTTTCAGATCCTGTGCATTAATTTCACAGAGTAAATTTCAGACATTTTTGAAAGTAGCCAAAAAAATTCTAAGGGCTATGATCTCAGAGAATCCCATATAATCAAAGAAAACTTGATTATATTGATGTTCCTGAACTGGAATAAGTTGTTTGCATTTGCAATTTTTGAGAACATTATTTTAGATTGCTTTGCTGCAGCAGGACTTGTTTTATCAAGCATCAGTTGGGACGCTGTGCCCAGAGTTAACTTCCCTGTGACAGGTTACCTGAATGGTTAATTACATGGATTTTCTCAGATATTTCATGTTAAGTCTGTATATTTGGAAATGAAATCTCTGGACAGTATGATGAGAAATATGTATGTCGACACATCTAAACATGGCTTTGAAGCCATGGATGAGGGAAGTGTCATATTGGCTAATGTAAGTGGAGAGAGGTTCACAGTCCTGGGAGACTTCTTCCTTCATTTCTTAATGCTCACCTGTTTGCTGTTAGTTGAATCACTTGTCCCCAGTGTTGCCTCATCTTACCCACTTAAAATTTTTTTGACTAAAAGAAGGTGCGGGAGAGGCATAAGAAAAATTTAACTAGATCTTCTAAGGCACTGAGAAACACTAGAAGATGACAACAGGCAGTGTCCATCTTCCTGTGTTTGTATACTGTGAAGTCTTGCCTTATAGACACATTGAGAATTATCCAATAGAAATATTTCAGCCTCTCTGTTGCCTGGGTAATAATAAAACTTAATATTGTGTCACCTGTCCAGATTTCATCAAGTGTTGTCAGGCACTGGAACAGGCTGCCGAGGAAAGTGGTTTTGTCACCGTTCCTGGAGGCTTTTAAAAGATTTGTAGACCTGGTTCTTAGGGACATGGTTTAGGGTGGACTCGGCAATGCTAGGTTTACCTTTGGACTAGATGATCTTAAGCGTCTTTTCCAACATGAATATTTCTATGGTCTATCTAGTGTCTGATTTCCTGATGTCTGATAAAAGGCCCAAGAATGAGAACAAATAAGGTCTGTGTAGTGGAAGTGGTACTTACTCTGTGTGATATAGATAGGGGAAACATCTGAGGAGAGAGAGAGGCAGCCAGTTCTGCTCAGTCTGTTAGAGGATGTTTTCCGTTTTGATAATTTGCAATTCAGAATCCTTCTGAATGCATGGGCTGTGCTTTGATATGTCATATTTTTCAGTTGTCTAAATGGGTTTCATGCATGTTTGGCATCTGCATTCTGTCATCTCTATAGTAGTCTGTGATAAAGCATTCTGAAAATATTTGCATGGATTTATTAAAATAAAAAAAAAAAAAAATCCCAACAAAACCAGCAAAGCCCAAAACATCCAATGTCCTCTCTGGAGTGTAGAAAGTAAAATAGGAGATACTGGTTGGGAAAGAACATGAGTCAGATGGTATGAGAAACCCATTGTGTGGGGGGCAAAACAGGGATGGAGGGATCGCAAATGAAGGA
>NW_010252023.1:65369-86732 GCF_000690775.1 Eurypyga helias | reverse complement strand
AATTAAGCTATGTAGGAAGTATATCCTCAGCGCAGGGTGCTAGGAAACGGAGGAGAATGATAGAACTGGTGTGAAATGAGAAACAGGAAAGAAGCACAGCCTGTGTGAGCCTGTTCATGAGACCCATGGGAGAAGGGACAAGAAGAGAAGATACGATGATGTGGTTGTGGAGAAACACAAGTAATCATTGGTTATAGATACATTCCACTGTGAAAACAGAAAATGTGTAAATTAAAAAAAAAAAGAAAAAACAAAACAAAAACATGTTTAGATCTTAGATCCACTACTGAATTGCAATACATATAAAAGATCTTTATCTGTAGAAGTAGTGTAATCATATTAAAAGGAAATCTACAGAAAAGAGAAGGGTTCTTCCCAGAGTCAAGGGCAAAGCCAAGAATAAAATCTATATCTCAGTGTTCAGGACAAGAAGAATGAAAGACAGACCAAAAGCAGTAACATGGTGTAATCCTCTCCTGTGATTGTCAGGTTCCACTAGAACCTCCGATTGGTTTCTTGTGCCCCAACCCCCCTTCATTGGCAGCTGTTTCAGGATCTCACTGCTTTGCTGGTTAACGACCTTTTTTTAATTTCCAACTTCCTGGTATTTCTAACTGCTGATTTGTACTTGGTGCTTTCAATTAAGTGATTTTTTTTTTTTTTCCCCCCCCTCCCTAGAGCTTCATTTCTGCTCACCCCTCCCTCCCCACTGGTATTTGCGGACATTATCCGCCCTGCTTTGTTTTGGTAGGCTAAAAAAGGCAAACTTTGTTCTTCTCCTCTGACTTTGGGCTCTTTTGTTGATCTTCAGCTGTTCTAGGTTGAGCCCCTATCTCCAGAACATGAGTGACCACATCAGCACTCAGTGTTTCTGATGAGATATTGTTGTGACTTCTATATCAAGATCTGCACTTCACTGTATCTGTCAGAGGAACCTTTCTTTATACAACGCAGCATCATGTTTGCAATCTAAGGAACTCTTGTGCTGCTTTGTCTTTCACCTTGATGTGGTTAGCAGGAACACTCATGCAAGCTGTGATGTGCATACACATCATAACAGCTTTCTAAAACTATGCTGGGTTTTTTTAATAATCAGAGTTAGATACAGTGGCTGTACGTGCTCTCTGGAGTTACCAAACACGCACAAAGTGTTGTTGGTGGTGTAGTGTTTTTCACTAAAATATCACAGTAATATCCCCAACATTTTTATAACTTGCAAAATAATTTTAGGTAGTGCTAAAGTGGCAGAAGTTATATTCTGACAGTATAGTGAGTATGGAATTGATTTCCAATGAGGAAAACCTCTGGTTGTGCTCTCAGGCTGTCTGTTAAGTGAGGTTAATTTAGAATATGGTTTCATGTGCTTATGCTGCCCTGAACCGTGGTTAGGTAGGCAGTCATCTGTAGCTTATACTGGGACTTTGTTTGTTTTTAGTTTCTTCTGGGTGGTGTCTTGCAGTATTGCAGCTGAAGCCTTAGCTGTAATGGGCAGAGTGCTGGAAGCACTTTCTGTGCCTCTACATGCAATGCTTCAGTTAAAACTTTTCCTTGGGTTTTTTCTAGTGCTGCTTCTTAAGTAATTAATATTACTCATATGTCTGTGGGTGTATATATATATACACACACTCATATAAATATATATTTCTCATCTATAGCATCTTGCAGTTCTCTTCAAGTTTTTGTGCATGCTCCTTTTTTTTTTTTCTTTCGTTGTTATTGAAATAATGGGGCAAAACTGTGACCAAGGATGAAATCTCTCTAGGATCAAATAAGAAGCTAACCTGATAACCACAATTTTTTTTTTTTAAGTCATCTCTGTACAAACCTTCTCTTATTTTAATCTGAACTGTTACTGAAGTTTTATTGCAACTGCCAAAAGCTATGGTAAACCAGAGTATCTGCATCTTGTTCACCCCAGCAACTAGGCAGCTAGAGGTCAGCCAAAGAAGAAATTTTTCTGTGGCTTAGTTGGTTCAAAATGAAGTTAATGGTTGGACTCAATGATTTTAAGGGTCTTTTCCAACATAAATGATTCTATGTATAGCCTAGTATTTGTCTCCCTACTGTACCCATAAGCAGTTGAGAAGTATAACTAGGATGGACATATGTTACATCCTCCCGTATTCTCTAAAAGCTTTTAACTCAGGGAAGTCCCTAGCTGGACTTGTGAGCTTCATGAGTGACCTCCTCCTCCTTCCACTGGAATGGAAGGTGGATCAGTCCCCATCCACGCTCTCTACCGACAGTTTTTACAGACCTCTAGCAAAACCCTTCATCTCTTGTTATGAGTTTGTGTTGATGCTTTGTTTTTAGTCAAGGATACTAGTGTAACAGACAGTATTTGACATATGGGCAAATCTCTCATTTCTTAGTAATTCCTGATATTTGGTTTTCTTATTTTTGACTGCTACTGAGAACTGGAGTGATATTTTTATGGATTTAATTATCGTAACACCAAGTTCTCACTACTGAGCAGTACTGGTCAGATAAGTTTCACATCGGTTTTCTTGAGAATCTCAAGCTGTGTTGGTTTTTTTTCTTATCGCTTTTATTGCTTAGATGTTTTGAACACAGTAATTCATGTGATTGTTACAATATCAGACCTAGACTGACTGACTTATGGTTTCCCACGTTCTACACATAAATTTATTGATCTATCCAATATCAGTGGTATTGGATAAAAGATGGAGAGATGGGAAAAGTATTCATTGTTCCAGCACAGAAAGTATACAGGTCTTGAGGAATGGGCTAAGTAGGGTTTTGCATTTCCAATTTGTTGAAAGAGAAAAGTCTTGTTTTTCCTGTTACTCTCCAGGATATTACTATAACTATGTGCCACTTAAGGGTAACACACACACGCATATACACATGGAAAAAAGGTGTATCTGCATTTTTAAGCAGATACATGAGGATATATGGTAAATAAACCAATCAAGAAAAATACTTGCTAATACCGGATTGTCATCTTTGCAAGCTGCCTGGCAAATTGTCTTCATAATACAGCCTAGCAAGTATTAAAATTCAGATCAAGAGGAGGAGGTATTGTATTGAAATTGTTGTTTGCTACATGTGCTTGCATTCAAATTAAACCCTCTAAGACAATGACCACATGACATAAGCTTTAGTCAGTCACACAACTCCAGTATGTGTTTGAGCTGAAATACTGCACTTCATCTGCAGTGTAATTCCATTTGTGCTATTACATAATTAAATTGAGACTTGAATCACGCATTTTAAAAGATTATGTGACCATATGCAGCTTGAACAAGGGCCAACTTTTGAAATAGTGCTCTTTTCATGATGCCTTTCTGTTAGGCTTGTTGAGGGTTGGGTTTTTTGTTGATTTTTTTTCCTGTGTTGTGTTTGTGGGTTTTTTGGGTTTTGTTGTTGTTGGTTTTTATTTTTTTAAATCAGAACTGAATGTTGCCAGCAGTTAGTGAATTCACATGATCTAAACCTGGACTACTTCTTTATGTAATTCAAAATCAGCTTTGGGGAAAAAACCCCACCCAACCCCAAACTAAAACAACCCTGTGAAGCCCAAAATGTGTTAAGCATGAAATAATGACATCCCCACTCATATGGGAATGTAAACTAAAGCTGCAGAATGTGCTTTTATCAAATCATACTCTTTAACTTTTAGCAGAATGCTTTATAGTCAAGGTTTTGTTGAATAATTTAATTATGAAACAGTACACCTGATTTTAAAACTAAGCCAAATGATATTGCATGAGATAATCAGACAGCATGAACAACTGACCTTTATGTACTTCATTGTGTAAAGACAAGTGCTTTTGGGGAAGAAAAGATAATTCCCCCAAACAACAAAACTATTCTTTGTTTTTGTTTGCTTGGTTTTGTTTTTAAACTTACACAGGACTTCATCTTACAAACTTTCTTGGAGCTGGGTGGTAAAGTTAAGCTGTTGCCATAACAAACTGTGATAGGAGAATTGTGGTTGATAGTGAAAATTCCTTGAATACAGGTTACTTTTGTTAATTCACTGTCCTGAGTTCATGGGATTTCAGTGCTACCTAATTTGAGCCTGACCTCTAGACTGTGCATTGCTTGTAATGCAAACCCTGAGCTCTACCTGAAACCTGATCCAGCTCCAAACGCAGCTTCTACCAGACCTTCATCAAAATAGGAATAGAGGTGGTGGTGTTCATGAGGCTTTTGAGACAGACTCCGTGAGGAGCTAGAGCACATCACCCCATAATAATACGTTAACAGAAGTCAATGTTGCTGAACAAGTAAGGTTTATTAGATTTTGTTCTGGTTTGTTGTGGCTTATTTTTTGGCCAGAGAATACTTTCAACCAGGTGTGTCTGTATTCCCAGGCATGTTCAGCTAGTACTGGAGCTTGTAATGCTTTAATATAACCAAATAAATGCCCAAAATCATGGGGCACAATCAGGGTGGAACAGATCATGTCACAGCCTCTGGGAGCAAGGTATCTTGCCCTGAATTTCCAGTATTGCTGTGTCCAACGAATAGCAAGAGCACTGGTCATTTTAATAACTTGCAACTTGATGGATATAAAAAGGAAGGAAAGAAGCTCCTATTCTGCATTTCATTTTTGCTGTAAATGTTACCCTACTTCTGGACAGGTTCACACAGTAGCATTTGACCAGATACTGAGAGGTTAGGTGACCATACTTGGGGCAGGGCAAAAACCACCTTGCTTTGTGGGGCTGCTCATTCTTGACCCTGTAATATCACAGTGAATTCAGTCACAGTTATGGAAGTGTCTTTTATTAATTTCTCATTTCCTGCATATGTATCCTGTAGACTTTGACCAGTTGTCGTTCCACCTTCCAGTATGCTTTCTTTTCTTATGCAGAAACGCACTAATAGTGGGTGGGTGCATGCCTAGTTTAAATCCTTTAATGTTTCTTGGAATGAAAAGTAATACATGAGCAAAACAGTACAATATTTTATTTTTAATTTCAAGAAACCAGATTGTTACCAGTAAACTGTATGTTCATAAGAGGAAAGTTGTCCACTACTCAGACAATCTGAATGTGGCCTGAGTTGAACCGTACAGAAATGTGGTTCTACAGCTCCTCTATTTATTGCCTGTAATGATGCTTCATTTAATGGCCTTCACATCACATTCATAGGGTTTATGTTTATCTTCAGACAGCTATGCAGGTCACAGTATCCGAGCTAGCAAGGTAACGTTCACCATTATCTTCACAAAAGTTGTCTACAGAAGGGAATGACTCTTCCCCTGGCTGCAGTGTTATTCCGGGGGGGGGACAAAACGGCTGGTGGCCATGCCATGTGAGGTGGGAGCATGTGCGAGGGGACCAGGAGCCCTGCGTATGCTGTGCTCTGCTCTCATACCCACATTAGGAACAGCAAACTGAAAAGACTTGTCCTGGGTTCTTTTCACATAATTTGAAATGCTTCACTGAGGCACGTGTTTAAGTTAAACCTCCTTTGGTACTCTCTCTAATTAATGGAGAAACACAGGCATGACTTCAGGAAAGGGACAGAGTCTAACCTTGGGGTGACGGAATCGCCCCCTCGGGCCATGTCTCTTGCTCCCCTTGTCCAGAGGATATGCCCTGCTGAATCACCATGGCCACACACCTGCAGTCAGAGAAGAGGTGGGTATCCCCTGGCAGTATAGTCAAGGATGTTTGAATTGGAGGCAGAAACTGAAACATGCCTTTCCCTGCCCTCGGTTTAATGCGAGGCCTCATTTCTTGGTACAGTCTCATTTTGTCATGAATCTTTCTTGATCTGAATTTCCTGGTTTTATTAATTTAGAGCTTTAGAAGATTGCTTTGTTTTGTAGCAAAATATTTACCCTCTTGGGGAAAGCTAAGTGTGGCCAGTGTATCAACCTCAGAAAACCTGTGGTGATATAGGGGATGGTTTCATGTGAGTGGCAAAATTCTCCCAAAACCTGCTGTAAATTCTTGTTTGCTGAGGTCTGCTGGTGAATTTGTTTACTTTCAGAATGAGGAACAGCTTTGAGAAGCAATGAATAGTATGAGTATCAGTCTTTGGTCTTAGCATCTGGAGACTTCAGATTATTATTATTTTAGCTCTTGTGTATTTTGCAGTGATGGTGTTACTTGAAAAATATTTTATCCTTGGTTTGTTAAAGTCTGCATTTGGAAGAACGAATGAAGAAATAACTCTTCCACTCCCCACCCCCGTTTGAGTGAATGTTAGAAATGCAGAAAAGCACTTAAAATCTATTTCATGTGCTTGGTATATCAACCTGGATGGCAGTGGGGTGTGCACAGGAGTAGTAGATATTATTGCAAGACTGGGTTCTCCTCCTAGTTTCTACTTAACTTCTCTATTAATTTTATATGGATTTGTTTCTATAATTTGATTTCACCAAATTTAAGTGATTAGATGATTACTATTACTGCTTGCACCTTAAAACTCTTTCAGTGGATATTTTTTTTAAATGACTACAGGTTCTGATGAGCCAGTCTGTACAGTGTGGAAGGAATGATGTATTCATGAATAAAACAAGACAGCATACAGCATATCACTGAAAATTGTAATGTATTTGATGTAGTTATATATTTAATATTACTACAGGTAAAGTTAGAAGCCTTCATTGTTATGACTGGAATGAGTATTAATTTACTTTTACATACAAGTAAAAAGCTTTCTACTGATAAGTCTACAGACAGGGTGAACTATTAGTATTCTAGGACTTCAAATTGGCATCACCGATTATCATGCTGCCTTGCAGAATGTTGATTCTCTCTAACCTGGGAACCCAGTACATGGTAGCACAGGCAGAGTTCACAGCTCCCAAGTCTCGCTGCAGGTCCTTTGTTAGACTGCACAAAACTCCTACCCTCAGCAGAAAAGGCAAATGATGAGGTAGTTGAAGTTTAATGGCTAACGGTTTTTCCTAAAAAGTCACATCCCTAATAAATCTAAATTCAGTACTGTAGTACCTGCTAACAGAATACTACAAGACCGTATCTTTTAATTCACTTGTCCTTTCTCTCTTGAGCAGTTGAAGAACTCCTAACTTAAAATGCTTTGGATACTCCTAGAATGACATCCTGTTCTGGTTCAGCTGTTGGGTTTTATGTTGGTTCTGCTTAATCTGGAACAGCATAAAAAATGAAGTCCAATTGCATTTTCATTACTTTTTCAAAGGTTGTTCCTGGGTGCATATGATTGTGTTAAACATCTTACAAACTGGTGCAGTCGAGGCATACCCTAGGTTATTCCGACAGTGTCATAGCTGCATTTTCAAGACTTTTACACCACATTAAATACAGAAGACCACTGCATTTTTCCAAGTTTTGGTTGGGCTAGTTAGATTTCAGAGGTTTATATAGTCATTATTGGTCTTTAAATACAGTCATCATCATAAATGCCCCTCTGTTTCCGTTTACTCTGCAGAGGTCAAAAGATGAGGTTGGTTTATGAGCTTATTCTGCCATGTGTCACTATCGGCAGCACAATAGAACAGCAGGATGGAGAGGCAGCTCTCACCTCTCCATTTATTACTCTTGTCAGCTTGGAAAGGATTTTTTACCTTGTGAAAGGCCCATCAGCAATGAATCAGTGAAGTGAAGACGACAGTTGATTTGTGAATTCAGATTATATAAAGTGACTAGGCTTCAGTGGACTGTGTAGATAAAGCAACTGTCATGATAAGGTGGCATGTGCAATTCCACAAAACCAAATTTATTGCACATTTGAGGAAATCATCTTATTTTAAAATGCCATAAATTTGAAATTGAATATAAGTTATACCCTTGAATTTTGATTTATATTTTGAATATTTTTAATGTGATGCTAAGTAGCATAAATTCAATGCTAGGAATTTATGCGTTCCTTTTTTAAAGGGTCATTTTGACTTTTCTTCTGAATATGTTATCACATTCCTGATATTTTATTCCATTTTATTTGATATTTAAACTTAATAAACATAGGCAAAGACCAAACTAGGATGGCTAGAATAAGACAGGCAAAGTTTATGGAGGAAGGAGGGAGGCCACAATTTTCCTCCTACACACACACACACACTTATTAGTAGCAAATGCTGTGTTTGTTGTCAATATGTATTGCCGGATCATTAGCAATATAAATACCTCTCAGGTGTTAATAGAGGAAAGCGCATAATTTCACTGCCTCACAACACTCATTCATTTGACCTTTTCTGTAGGGTCGATCCTTAGCAATCGTAAGGCTTTTCTTTGCTTACAACTGCAGATTCCTTCAGCACGCCAACTCTCTAAACTCTGTTGGGATTTGGGAGTGGCATCTCACCCTCCTCATCATGAGACTTTTCAGTAGTGTTGCAAAACTTGAAGTTTTTGTAGAACAGTGGTTTTTTGGGGGTGGAATGTACACATGGACCCGTGCAGTCTGATGCTGCTTAAAGGAGAAAAGGTCTTGGCATGAGGCATAAGAAAATATTATGAATAACTGCCCTCTTCTTGGTGGATATACAAAGTGCTGTGGAATATCCATTACCTGTTTTAAGAGCTGCCAAATGCTATAGGATTAGGCAAGAAATAAGCAGTCTTTTCAAAATATTTTATGACAGCTTTACATTAAAAAGAGTTTTAGGTTAAGAACATAACACCTGCTGGACTAGATCAGATTTGGATGGTCTCTCTGACATTGGTCTGCACCAGATGCTTACAGAAAGGTGCAAAGGAACCTATAATGGACAGCTCTGCAAAAAGTGTCAGTGTGGGGATTTTTTCCCTCAACCGATCTAGCAATAAGTTATGCCCTCAAGTCTGAGTTTTAGCATCACTTATAAATGTCTTTTTGCTTTCTGGTATAACTGTGGATGTTCTTATTATTCACATAAATGTCTAAGCCTTTTTGAATCCTGCTAAGCTCTTGGCTTTAACCATATCTTGTGACAATGAGTTCCACGTGTAAAATTGGTAGTATATAAAAAATACATTTCAGTATAGATTTGCTGTCTTTAATTTCATTGGACACTTTTTTCAAAGTTTGGAGCTTTTAAAAAACCAAACCTTCAGAAGGCGCACACAGCTACAATAATGACTTTAATATGTTTCATTATTTATTTTTCTTCTTGCTTTAAAGTCACGAAGCAAGGAAGTTCACAGGGTCTACAGGCCATCTTAAGACAGACCCTTGTTCTCTTACAACACATCTGGGTCTATAATGTCACTTCAGAGAGACGCCTCCTCTCATATCACAGTCCTGCAGAGTTTAGCAGAGAGTTTCTGCCTTAGCTCTGCCTGTTTTGTTGATTATTAAATTTTAGGTTTCAGCTTGGACTTTAGAGAGCAGCATACTTCAAAGAATTGTTGGTTTGCATAAGCGTCCACATGTTTGGACGCTTACCAAACATATGGATTTCTCTGAATTGCCTCTGCCCATAAAACGAGATGGACATCTTGAGCAGACAGATTTTTTTCTCTGATATTCTTAATATCAGCAAGTTATAATCTTTAGGTAAATGTGAACAAAGATTAGTTTGAGAGTGGGTGTTGCTTACCTGACAGCTTATTTGAAAGAGGTTTTTATTTAATTGCTAGATTGGCCTCTTACAGGATAACTACATCTATACTGGCAAGGATACAACTTGTCATGTTTTATTTTTGTATCGTTTGGACGCCGAACTGATGCGTGTGAATCTGAAAACGAGTCCGTTGGAGAGAACTTCATGGGAGCTATTGCGGCAAGAAATCCCTCCTGGCATGCGCCAGGTCAACATTTCCTAAGTATGTCCTAGGCAGATCCGGGCTCTCTGATGTGGTACAGGCTTCTGACCTTTCAAACAGGCATTGCTTCCACAGGTTTCCAGACTCCAGATGTCAATAAAATCTGGGGTAAAATTCTACCTCCACGGTTTAATAGGAACATTTTAACCACCTTCTAATTTCTCCACTCCGTACCTATGAAAGCATTTAGAAAAAGACCACTGTGCCCAAAAATCTCTGTAGCTTGCAGCCCTTTTTCTTGTGTGGTATCACCAGCTGGCAAAGATATAGTGAATCTGCTGTGGTTGGCATTTTGGTTGCATTTGTGCCTGGGGTGGATGCTCCTTTCGTCATCCCCATGCACCAACTGTAACTGCATGTGCTGGAGAGCTGTAGCACAGGAACAGAAGTATGAATTAGGAGACTGATGCAGAGAGAAACTTCAAACGCTAGCATAACAACCTTATTAGTCCATAGGACTATGAGTGTTCTGTTACTTATAGGCAAGGACACAATTTAACTGGAAAGGAGGAAGATAGAATAAGTTAGAATCCCTAATACTAGAGCAAGGAGTTTCAGGTTATCTGAAAATAACAAATCTGTACACAGGCTTAGTCTGAGTTCTGTTGCATGGATTGCTTACTGCATTTGCCAGGCTGTAATGAGTACTGTAGAGACTATCACTTGCAGGGTTTTGAAAAGCAAAAAATACAAGATTAATAGGGATCTTTGTACGAACTGCTGGGAGGATTTGGAAATTTGCAAAGCAGGTCAGCTCTTTTTACTGTTTTTCACCATTTTTAAACTGAATGGATTTATTAAAAGGGAGAGGTGAAAGATGGAGAAGACTAGTCTGCTTTGTGTAGGATAGTCAATAAACTCACCCTTAAAACTCACAGCGTGCGAGAATACAAGTTCTGCAGAGCACAGCACCCTTCCATGTTTGTCACTTGGGTTCTCTGGCTCCGAAACCCAACGGCAACTGCCCGGTGCACTGTACAAGGGACCACAAGGCTGCTCTCTGACTCTGGAGCGGTACAGCCTGAATGGCAGCATGTGGAGGCAAGGGAAATGCAACTCTATCAGGCAGGCTAAGAAATTGGAAAGTAATTTTTCTCTTCCTGTTGGCATTTTGACAAATCACTTCACAAAAATCTTTGTTTCTTCAAACAAAGCATGTCTTTTTTTTTTTTTCCCCCTCCACCCCCTTTTTCCTTTAAATCTCATCTTGTGTTAGAACTGCTCTTCAGCTGAAACGCAGTCCTGTGCTGGAGAGGATAGATAGGGTAGCAGGCTGGATGTTGCCACTAGAATGTAGGTAAATAAGAAAACACTTGTGCTTCTCTTCTTAGGAGCTGGCAGCTTTGAAAACTAGCTTTCATGTGAATATCAGAAACTTTATTGCCTTGACTTGGGTGACCTCATCTACTAGAATGAAGTCATTCATCGAGCCAAGAAAGACAAACCTTCGTTCCAGAGAATTAATCAAGTCCATCAAGAGCTCTACTTACATCTTATCTCCAGCCAGTGAGAGAGCAAGCAGTTAAAAACTTGACAGCCACCAGATAGCCTCCTGTTCTTCATGTTATGCTAACATCAAAAAAGAGCAAAGAGGCTTCCAAAAGCTCAAACTTGCTACTGGATAAGCACAGCTTGACATAATTTCTGACTTGGGGATTACATTGTTTCAAATCAAGGTATTTCTTCGAGAACAAAAACATGGCATTCCAGTGAACTTTAGCTTTTTTAAAAAAAAAAAAAACTATTAACTCTGCCAGATAGGAATGCTGAGCACATAATTGCTCACCCTGCCTTTTCATCCCAAGCTATCGCAGAACCCATAAACATTCCAATTAGGCAGCCAATTAAAATGAGAAAGAGCCCTCCTGAATTATACAGCAGTTGGAGGCTGTTCTGCCTTTCTAGTTGTCAGCCAGTGAAAGGTTTTTATTGCATTTGAACTGAAGGAGGTGAAAGAATTAAGTGAAACAGTGATGTTTGAAAGGCCCATGTGAAGGGGCAGAGCAGTGATAATAGTTCTCAGCACTAGTGACAGGGAGCCATTAGTAAGCTATGAAAAGCTTTGTTATGCTAAGAGGTGGACATTATAAAGGGTAGAAGAAAGCAGTTACTTATAAATAAAAAAACCCCTTAATTTTGTTATTTTATTACTGTTATGGTAGGGACTGCATAATTTGAAAATCTGCTTATTTCATGTCATGTGGGGTTTTTTAAGGGTTTTTTTTTTTTTCAGCTACGTCCTGTTCCCAAAGTGGCTGGTACAGAATTTTTTGAGTAAATTATTTTCTGCCAAAATGCCATCCATTAAGGTATCAGATAGCAATGGTACCACACAGGTCCAGAGCCAGAGAACACAAAGGGAAAAGGTGAATGTTTTGTTTGCTGGATTGAAACATGTCATTTTGCAGAGGTGGATTAAAACTTGTCCTTTCTTACCCTCCATGAGGAGGTGTGGAATCTTACTAGTTCTGTTTATGTACCATAAAAGTCATCCTTGCTGTGTTGGTTTACACCCTTGATTACACCGTTCTTGACCTTTTGGGTGATAGTTAAAGCAGTTCCATACACCCTACATTACCGGTGTGAATTTACCAACTTGTTTTTTCTGAGGCATACTCTACACCAAGTCCCAGAGAAAGATCTGTTTTTTCCTAATACCAGCTCACTGTGTAAATTTCCCTGCTTTTCCCCTTATTCTTCACCTGTTAAATGTTTTTGGCAAGGTTTCACTCCCTTAGCAGGACAATTGTGGTTGTATAAGGAGGAACCCAGCGAGAGGCGGTGGGGTTGGTCCTTCCTCTGCCTCAGACGTGTCTGAACAAAACTGTGTTAGTCTGAGTAATTTGTATTTTCCTTAGGGCAGGAACAACTTATTCTATATTCTTCTGAGCGTGAATGTTCTTATGTTGCTTAACCTGAAATAGTATCCCCTAAATGTGTCTGTTTAGTGGCAGGTGATGTCACTTGAAACCACACCTTATTTTTTTTTCTTCCTTTTTCACGTGGAAGTGTTGCAATGTCCTATGCTTAGTTTTTCAGTCAAGTTTAATCTCTCTGACCCCCCTTCATCTCCTCTCTTATCCACAGTGAGTTCTGTCTCATTTTCTGTTCCTTCTTGCGTGCTTGCCTGTCCCTTGCTTCCATTCTTCCAATATTTTCTGTTTTCTCTGTTAGTATTTACTGTTCAGCCACTGTCTACGTAAGGGACCCTGTACCGCAGCTCCTGTCTGAGCAGAGCTCCACGGGGTAACTGCCTCCTCACTGACACCTTTGGTTTCCTCTTTGTCACCACTCTGCTGTAATGGCAAAGGGTCTGTTGATTCATCGTTCATTGCCGTGATTGCACATGATCCTTCTCCAGAGCAGCGGCTACCTCCAGACGTGCCTGACCACCTGACCAAGCACTCCAAGTCCGAGTGGGATCAGAGCCACAGGTCAGGAAGGATAGTGGCCCTGTTCAGACATGTTTTCCTGAAGGGAGATAAATAGCGGCAAGGATGTAAAAAATGGAGACTGGGTAGGCACATGAGCCATGAAACTATGAAATACATATATGCTACAGCTTTTCCATAAGCAGAAATGTTATTTATTATGAATATGTTTTCTGGCAGCTTGGGAAGTATGACTTTTTCTCACAGAGACAGTTTTATATGTTCATATACATGTTTTGATATGTTCTGATGATAGGCTCTTTGCTGAAAAGCAGGCATCCTTCTGTGCATAATATGTCCTAAAGCTTATATGTAAGAGTTTTCCCACTTGGATTTGTGCATACATCTCAAGAAAACAGGGCACAAGGAACCTGGATGAAGCATCATACTATCTGTGGTGCAGGTCAGACTAGGTCTAACAGTCACTCATGGCATGTGCATCTATGTGTAAGACATTTCGTTTTCATACTAACATGGCAGCATTTGTTTCCCTTTGTTTTGTTTTTGCCAAGGTAACTTATGAAGAACAGTATGTCTGGGGTAGTGTCTGGGCTTTGCAAAAGCTGCCCCTGCTGCTGTCAGAGGAAGTAAGATAGCTTTTGCCCGAAGAGGGGAGGCATGGGCTGGTTTGGGTTGTTTCTGAAAGCCTACTTTTAGTTAATGAGCCTGGTGTCATTCATTTCTAGAAATCAATTTCTAGTTTGATCCAAGACTCCTGGAAGGCAATAGAATTTCTGTGGCTTGAGTGGATCTGGTGAACATACAGCAACACTCTGTCGCTTTCTTCCTTCTTCATGCTGTAGTGAAGGGTGCTCTGTTTGTCATGCAGGTCCCAGAATAAATGATGTTTTCTAGAAAAGACTTTACCAAGATCACCACTGAACACTGTACAGACCGATAGGGAAAACAAGGATCAGCCTCACAACCGCCAGCAGTTGCTTAAAAGAGACCATGGTAGAAGCTACCCATTTCCGTCCTTATGTTTGGAGACACTGACAGCTGGGGAATTACGTTGTTAGCCTTAGGACATAAAATAAGTCTGATCCAAGAAAAATACTGAGTGCTATTTCACTAGGTGGGAAACATGTAATATGAAAATTAAATTGGTGACTAGTAGTTATATCTGAAGCTGCAGACAACAGGACAAATCTCAGCCTGAGTTAGCTATCACTGCATAATAAATTGACTTATAATGTTGACATGAACTTCTGACATGTTACTAAAACAGGCTATTCCTGGCAGCATTCAGCTGCTACTGCTAGAAATGACCGAGTGAGGAATTCTACTGGGCAAAAGGAATGAATTGGTAATTAGATTATAGTTGTGAATTAAGGAAAGGGTGAGGAAAAAATAAAAAAGAGTGACCATACAATAATGTTATATTTTTTATTGAGGCTGTGTAAGACTGAAGCTGCCAGTGTCAAACAAGGTTAATAGAGCTGAGTGGAAGTTGCCCCTCATGGAAAATCAGATGTAGGGACTGCACCAGTGAAGTTAGGTTTTTAAAGCTTCAATACAAGAACAGAGCAGGACTTGTAAGTGACTGTGGCACTTGATAAAATAATTTTTTTAATTGTAAAAATATCCAAAGGTTAACATGAGTATTCTAGAAATAAGTGAGGAAAGGAAGCGTTTGAGGAGCTGATTTTTAAGTATGAAGCTGTTTACCAGCAGTGATGTGCTTGGAGATACACTTCTATACTGCACTGCACCTATCTCAGGTCCTTGGAGTAGCTTCCATCTAAGATTGTCCAGCACATACATAGAAATGAAGGATAAATTAATTTGTCTGATGAAGGATGACCTGACTGAGCCATGGGTCTCACCTTGAGCATGACCCATACCCAGTCTGAGAGCTGATGACATTCTCATGTATGTAGATGACCCAGAGCCTATGAAATATGGTTGGGAATTTTAGCAGGTGAAGAGAAGAACCTAAAACTCTTCATAGAAACAAGGGAAATAATAATCACTTGCCAAGATTAAGATGTCTGGTCTGATGATCTCAAAGGGAAAGACAGGGCAGAGTTGCCAGTAAAGGAGAGAGGAACCAAGATTACTAGCCAGAAGTGCCAGGTTATTGTGGAGGCCCTCAAAACTCATCATCTGCTCTGGCAAGGTACCTCTGATCAAGGTGCATAGAAGGAAGTTAAACTCTGATTGTTGCAGCTGGAGTATTAATTGCAGTGTCCCAGTGAGCAAATACAACAGTACCTGTTGTTGCATCTCTCGTAGTGTCTGAACTACAAACACTGTGAATTTTGTATTCCAGCCTTGAACAGCAAAATGCACCTGAGCAACCATACCAGGGTGGTGAATATTACCTGTGCAATTCGCTCCAGGAGATTTAAAGCCCTTGATTTTATGTTTTTGCGATCATCTTGTGATTTATATCCATATCTTTGAAGCTGTAAGGTAACAGAAATTGTGCTATGATGTGGCCATGCTGCATACATGTGGTCTTTAAACAGAAAAGTATGTGAAGGATAATTGCATTTTTGAGATTTTTGGAAAAAAATGTTCAAATATACTTTAGCAGTTAATTGCATCCATGTTTCAATTTGCTTTTTTTCTGTAATTAATTTTTAATGGTAGGAAACATGAAAGATCATTGTTATTTTCACTATTTAGTCTTGCTTGCTTCTTAATCCTTTAAATTTACTGCAGAGATAATGGGAAGAAGGGATGACATCATGCATATACAGCTGCCTTTTTAAGTGCCAGGGCCAGAGGAACCACTTATAGTAATTAGGAAATCCTTAAACAAGTGTTTGTGAAGTATTGGCTAACCTTCACTGTTTGCTTTTTTTCTGGCACCACACTAGAAAGGTTTGACCTTGAATAATTATCTACTCACTGACTTTCTATCCTTTCCAGTTACTGGAGCACACAGGCTACTGGTTGATTGCTTTATTGTGGTGTGATATTCTCCATATTTTAAAATATAAATAAAATAAAAAGACCACACTCCCCCATAGTCAAGCAAGAAAGTCACTGAAGTAATGTACTGAGCAGGCCCTGAGGAGTTTTTTGGAAGGATCAAACATAAATTGAGTAATATTTGATTAGCCTTTTATAAAATGCTTAAATTGTATAAATTACCAGTCTTTTGACATGCTGTTCTTCAAAACTACTTTGCATTCATTTTTGCTTTTTTCATCTTTTACAGTATATATCTTCCCAAAGGTATATTTAGATTTATTTTTACCTTAATTATCATCACACACTTTTTAATGTTTTCAGTTTTAGACCTCTGAACAATTTAACAGCTCAAAGACAATTGTGAGCCACTTCTGAATATTCTGTTCTACTGATTGAAAATATAGTCTTCTAAAAAAACCTAGAGGTTAAAGTGTTAAATATAGCATCTTTTGTCTGATCCAGTCACGTTTCAAACTTGTCATTTACACATTTTAAATTCATCTCCTTATTCAGCCCGCATAGCATTCAGACTTTGGACCACTGGATGCAGAAAACCTTGTTCACTAGTGCAGTGAGCCACTACACCAATTGGTCAAAGTCATTCTTCTCAGAATTATATTAACTCACATCACAGGATACTTTTCTTTTATCAGAAAGGTTATCATATTTTCATGTGTGATGCAAAAATACATTTGAATACAAGTATAGGAAAAAATTCAGACCAAAACAAACAAAACAAAAAATGAGCATATGAGTATTTCTTTCTAGTGAATTGCATTTGTATTCTAGCTTCACTGTATGCTAATTTTTAGGCTAAAATCTATGATAATATCCTTGTAGAAGAGAATACATTACTATCTTTCTAAGAAATGTAACTTTAAAATAAAACTTTGCTTTCTTTCTGACTTGTTTATAATTGCCATTCTACTTCCCATACTACTGAAAGAATTCATACAGTTGTCATTAAAAAAAAAAAACTTCTTTTAGCCAAATTAAACTGTGTCATACTCTGTATCTTTAAAGGTCTTTCATCTACTCTATTATATCTAAGAAGTAGCACCACTGTCAAAAAAATCAACTAATTAGGAATGCAGTGCTGAGACATCACCTTAGAGGCAGTGTCTTTTAGGAACAATGCTGCCAACAGAAGGGTCAAGGAACATGACACCAGCTGCTCTCTACATGCTGGTACACTCACAGCCCTGCACACTCTGATTTCTGTTCCATATCCCATGCAATGACTGCATGGCCTTCCTGAGCATTAGCAAGATTAAAACCCAAAGATTTTCTGTTTCTGAACTGCAAGTCTCTACTCCTAGAGCTGAGGCTAAAATTTGTGAGACGTTATTATAAGTCATACGCAATTATGTATGACAGCTGTGTATTACTGAGAAAATGAAGTGGCACATATACTGAAGTGAGGTTCCTAAGGACTATCACGGTAAGTTCTGAAGAGCTCCTGGTACGTTTTCTCATCTAATCTGATTACTCAGTCCAGTGGAAGGTGAGCTTGAATTGTTCTGAATTATACTTTGTCAAATCTCAAAGCTGACAAAGTGAATCTGACTTACATATGAAAAATTGATAAACCCATGCTTTATTCCTAATGGCAGTCTTTCTCCAGAGATGATTGTAAATTCCACTTACTTTGGCTTAGAACACTTGCAACATAGCTGAAAACAATTTCTAAAACATTGAACTATTTAAAGTATAACCAGTTCTGTCCTGAAAAAAAACTCTTGCCTCATCAAAGAACAAGAAAAAACTGTATTTGATGGAAGCTTAGATAATGGAAATCTTTGTAGTACAATCCAGAACTGGATAAACTTGGGGCAGTGGCTTGCCAGGGAGGAGAGAGCATCAGGGGAGATAGTGGTGTGGTGTGGAGGCCTGCTGATGGACGTGGGAGAGCAATTAGGAAAAACTGTCCTGCTGTTTGGGGTCATAGTGAAAGTTCTCAAACATGAATCCATCCCTAAATAGAGGTTTCCACATTCTTTATGTGGCCTTCTAAATGAAATTTATTTTATTTTAAGGTCTCTGAGCTGCTAGATGTGTGGGGACGTTTGTGTATGTGCTTTAGTTTTGAAAACAAACCATTTAGTAGATGATATCTGGGTTTCCTGGTGTTTCTGCTTAATGTACTAGAGACTTGATTTCTACAATCTTATAATTTTAAGTGTAATTTTTGCACAACAGTGTCCAGCTTGGGATTTTATAAACATTATAATGCCTGTGTGTGAACATCAAGAAAATCACTCTTCTGGCACATAGTAGCATGATTACAAAATAAAGATTATTTCAATTAAAAATGAAGTCAATCTATTTCTGGGTTTAAAATTGCGATTTCATAATGTACATCACAATGCATAACAGCTTGGGACAGGAAATGACTAATACTTTATCCAATTTAATTTATATCAGTGGAAGCTTAACCTCTATGCCTTGGCCATATTTCAACTAGAGTTAACACCCTTATTTATGTAAAATTGCTGCGAGACGTTCAACAACACGAAGCAGCCAGAGCCGTTGTTTTAAAACTCATCCCAAGGACTGCCTCTTCAGCACACACCCTCGTAGCTCTTGGGGACACTGACTCACGGCTGCGGCAGCACTGACTCATCCGCTCCGCTCAGGGGGGCGATTTGGTTGTTCCGTGTGGGACCCCTCTCCAAACAGATTTATCCTTTGGATCTACTGGCCTCAGGCGTAAATGGGAACAACTTTCCCTGCCTCCTGGGTTTGAGGACCTTTTTTGGGTGCTGGGAGGTGGGACCTTGGTGCTTTGCAGTTTTATCCCTGAACATTGTCTCCCCCAGAAAAGATTCCTGTGAGGCAGCAGGATTGTCTCCTGCTTCTTCCCATGACAAGACAGCTCGTGGTACCCTTTCTGGTTGTCTGGAAGTAGGAAAAAGCAAAACTGCTGTTTGGACAGTTTTTTGATGCAGGTTCAGGACTTTGACTCAACATTGAAAAGGCTTGACTGTTTGCCAGAATACTAATGTAAGTAATTGGAAGAGCTCCTAAGTGACTTTACAATGAGTAATTAAAAATATTAGTACTTTAAAGATAAAACATACCAGAGGTAAGTGGTGTAGAAACAGGATATTGTGGCGTAGAAACTCAGGATCTTTAAAAATATGGAGGTTTTAAAAATGGTGGTTGCTGTGGGCTCCTCCGTGCTCACAGCAAATTCATCCTTTGAAGAAACAGTAACGTTCAGGCCTCGATGGGTCATTTACAGTTTAGATATGAGGAAAAAAAGGTGTTCTCCAAACTTTTTTGGTTATTTTTCTGTCTTTTCTGCATAAGTTCCTGAGCAAAACAGTATTTCAGATCAAATAATCATAGTTTTAACAACTACCAGGGACCCCTCCTGCAATCACCCTGATCTGTAGGAGGCACCCAGGTGCTTGGTCATAGGTTCCAGTGTGATGGCGGAGGGTGATCAGAGCTGGAGTGGTTTCCCTTAAGATATGGGTTAAAACCAGTGATGTAATTCCACGTAGTCGCTAGGCTCTGCCATTCTAGGGTATCAGATTGTACCACTGGGCTGAATTTACCCCTCTGGTAATCTTAGTCTTGTACTGTTTCTTAAAAAAACCGGAGAATATTGAGGAAGAAGAAATTAAAATAAACTTTTAATACAATCATATAGAAAAAATACAGTTTATAATTTGTGATATCGTTAGATTTCATCTGCTCATGTTTAATTACAGTGTATCTACTAAACCTCCAGCATCTCCAGAGTCGAGCATTCTCTATACCTGCACTGAAATGTTGTTTTGCTGAATTTTTCAGCTTATTTAAGAGTTGTGTTTATCTCGTTTTGGGGTTACTTAACTATATGTATGCATGCACACCCACCCCCTATAGCATATGCTACTGGAAATAAGCAAATTGCTCCTTTTTATGGATGAACAGATGCTGAATATTTGAGGAGGTCTGGATTTCTCTGTCATCCAGCTGTATGTTCTTTTAAATTGCTGCGTGCAGCTCTAGCAAAGTAATCCTAGGGCAGACTTGGGGCTGAACTTGATGGCTTTGACTTGCTGACAGCACCTGGCATGGCCTCTCCCTCCATCCACACCCCGTAAGGAGGAGGAGATGTGTTGAGGTGTGGGGGGGCTCGGACTGCAAGGAGCAGAGCTCTGTGCCAAGAACCACTGTAACCTGCCGTAAATTACAGTGTCCCTGAAATTAATCTAATTTGTGCCAGGGTGTATCAGGCATCTGAAAGCTTTGTGCACCCACAGCCTCCTTCCCTCCCACCTCCTCTGGTTGCAGACAGCATATCTACTTTCGTACAGCCATGTCTTTTGCTGATCATCCCCGTTGTGCTGCTTTGCTTTGTGCGGTCACATCAGAAGCTGCTGGTGAAATTATATTTTTACAAGGAAGGCCTAAAGCGTGTTAAGGTTGCATATCCTTTTTTTAATAAATAACCCCAAAGCATTTGAAGCTGAGGTGCCAGAAGTGATCCATCATGCACCATTCTCTTTACCAGTGATTTGGGGTGCCGTGGAGGGCCTGCACACTGAGCTGGGTAGGGGCTGGGTGACCCTGCCTGCCCTCAGCTACAGGGAGAGCTTCTGGGCATCCGTGAGGGTGGTGGGAATTGCCAGTTGGCCAGGTAGCAAGGGACCTGCTGGCCAAGGGGTCGAGATGCTTTCTGGCCACCTTTAATTTTTCCAGGCCAGGAGATGAGAGGTTTTTCTTTTTAAAGAGTTATCTTCACCTGATTTTTTTTGTTTGGTTGGTGTTTTTTTTTTTTTGGTGTGGTTTGTGTTTGGGTGTGTGTTTTGTTTTGTGTTTTGTTTTTTTTTCCCCCCCTCCTTGGAAATCACGTGGCTTTTGGTAGCTCTTCTGCTGTTTGCCCTAAGAGCCCCTGAGCAATTTCCAGCTGCAGGCTGCTCCCCACCAGGTCCCGGCACACAGGGCATCCCTGCAATATGTTTTGTATTCCAAACTCAAAAGCATTTTACGCCACTGAGAATCTTCATAAATTACCATAAAATACACCAGGCAAAACACTTTAAAGTGTTCCTTGAGAAATTATTATATTTTGCATTTGGTTTATCCTTTAAAAAAAAGTCCTTTTCCTCCACATACGTGTGGTATCATTGATACAATGTACATCGCATCCCTCATATTAATACTCTGATCAATCACTGCTGACAACACAGTGTCTTTGTGTGAGGGGCTGTAGGACAAATGTTTTAGCTTGTGAGAAGAAAATTGTTAGCATTTGAATAGAGAAGAGCACGGGGGAAGGATTAATAGCCTACTTTGATGGATTA